>NW_027466835.1:5722500-5967500 GCF_046128005.1 Genypterus blacodes
GAAGTTCCACACTGGAATACTTTTCTCCTGTGAGCAGGCTGATGAGCAGTCAGGAATGCCAGTGAATAATTAGAATACTTTAATTTATGCATTATATAATGTATACAATTATGAAAGTTAGATGTGTGAGTGTGTGTTTTTGGGATTATCTTTCCCTGAAATGAAGGTTGGTTCTTATCTTACCAGACTTATTTACAAGTCCTATCCTACCTTTTAACATAAAACAAATATTCACATGTCAATATATGTGTATATAAGGATATATACTGGATTAAAATAATTTTTCATAATGTTGTTTGCAAGCCTTCTCCTCCTTCAGCTTCATAGGCTGTGGAAATATTAATAAATACTTGCCTTGGAGGATTTACTGGTTTGTGGACTAATCAGATTGGAACTGTGGACAGAGGTTTTGGGCCCACCTACCCCACCATCTCTTGATCTCCACTGGAGCTGGCAATCAATGGCAACAAACCACACAAGGGAATAGTTGAAATGGTGGTGGTTTGAATGAATGATGTACCACATCAACAAGAAGAAGCTTATTGTTAGACATGGATCACCTTTCATGTCCCTGTGCCTTCCTGGAATACTTATCGGGTTTAGTTCCTGGACACAGATTATCTCATTCCTGGATTTCAAAATAAAACAGCAAATAATATCATTATAGGAGGAGGAACAGATTGAATATTGAATTTCAAAATCTGTATGTGAATCCGTGGCAGTCTACAGGCATGAGACAAAAGATTGTTCATCATCCTCGCCACTGAACGCACAAAAATCCCTCCATCATTGGCAGAAGTGAATTAAATTGAGAATGACTTACAGTGCTTAAGCTCAATCAAGGCGTCTTATATTCGTTAAGAGCCCAAACTATGCATGATATAATCGTGCCTGTGACGGAGGAACAGATGGGATGAGCTGTTGTATTTGCAGTCTGTGTCTGTGCTCAGTTTACCGTGCAGCTCATATGGGGGTGAGAGGATCAGCTGATGCTCGTTGCTATATGTGATCACCGCTCAGCAGGCAGCACCAACACAATATGTTCAAACCCACGAGAGGAGAAAGTGTTTGTTTTTCACACTTTCGATGGCGCAAGTAAGCATTGGAGCATTTGGATCAACTTCTTCTTTAACGTATGAGCTTTAATTCTCACTTCAGACTTCAAACTTACATAGCATATGCTGTATGTTTAGAGCAGGTATCGGCTTTGACTGTTACCTTTGGTGGAGTCTTTGGAGGTGAAATGGATATTGATCATGATTTAATTTGAGACATAAATCAAACTCGGACAGTTCTGGACCACATTAGAAGATAAAACTGCTGACACACTTAATACAAATGTCTCTGCCTGTGAAAAACCCTGACATGGGCAAAAACATGGAACAAAACAAATCTATTCAATAGTCATTTATTATCAATTACTAAAATTTCAGTCTCGAGTCACAATAACTCAAAGCTCATTTACACAATTAAAGTGCAATCTGATATACAAAATAAGCACTGACTTCAGGTTAAAAACATCCCCTAAAATCAACACTATCCATCATATTTAACCCCTCATCTACTTTATTATATCCACAATCCTGCATCACCAGTAAAAGATTTTAGGGTTTTTTTATATATCATATTTTCAATATAGGAGTCTTCTATTATGATTTTAAATGCAATTATAGTTTGAGGTATACATCTTAATGTTGTGCATTGTTCATGTCCTCCGCCTGAGCCTTCCTGACTGCACGACACACAAGGTCATACTTCAAAATGAGGTAGACGAGTATCGATTCCTGGAAGCGGTGTAGTCAAGTTATGACGAGGTCTTCATAACGAGGCAGCGGGTGGTCCTCAATGTATTTCTTAATGTACGAACAAGAGACACGTGCCTGTAGGTTTTCTTCAACCACAAAGTCCATGGCAGCCTGTGGGGGAAACATGGTTGATACAATGTTAAAATTATACAGGCAGCTGGAATGCATGGAATTATGCCTCTCCAAGAATGGATACAATTACCTTTGAGAGCAGCGCTGCAACACCTCGGCCCCTGAATGACTCTGGTACGTAGGTGGACGACAGATCCACCTCCTTCTCTGCAGTGGATTTGTAGCACAGCACTGCACTCTCATGGCTCCCTGATGTAAAATCAATGGAAACGCTGGAGTTTACATGAATGTTTCAAGCATGGTGGCTTACTGTAAAGAAGAACAAATCAATATAATGTGATTATTGTTATATAGATGGCGCTTTCATGGGACTTTTACGCACAACACTATTTCAGAGATCAATAGTAGATGTAATGAGAAAACAGGTACATTTGAGCCCTTTAACTGTATAACACATTACACCACATCTTGTGTATTGATGTCACAACAAGAGAAAATACTGTTTTGAACAGAAAATGGCCCAATTTCCACTTACTGCTACTGTGGCAATTTAATTAACTTGAAAGGCCATTAACTCATGTTCTATCATTGTTTTCTATTAAGTAAAAACAAAACATTGTTGATAATTGAAATAATGATTGATTTTTGTGCGTGTTTTTCTCACATAATGCAACTGGGTAAAAAGCACTTACAAAATGCAATCATTATGCAATAATTAACAATAAATGCACTTGTTTAGACATAAAGGCCGCGAATAGGTGGTGTGACATTTTAATGAGTAACCACGTTAACTGGTGACTGCAGCGTGACTGACTGATATTTTGCCATGGATTTACATTCACAATTTGTATTTAGTAACTGTTAACCTTAATTTTGTACAGCCAAGCAGTCTGAGTCTACGAGTAATGCTGCTTCGCTCAGGCAGACGAAAAACAACACATTTAGTTGCCCCTGCAAATGCCTGTTTGTTTGTTCATTATTACATTTTGCTAAATATTATCTCCGTAGGTACGTATAATAAGTGTGACACATTTACGTCCTAGATTGCAAGTCGCATTGTGTTAAGTATTAAGCATTTATTACACATTTACTGAAAATGAACAAAAAGGCACTCACTGGGACAACTAAATGACTCCTGGTTACTCAGTCACCCGTTAATCTAGTACTCCGGCTTCTCCTTTCACGCTCTCCCCGGTATCGGAGTGCCATCCTCGGCTTGTCTCCTTACCTTCCCCGACGCCCGGGCTGACGGTAAAGCGCCGGTTCTGTCGGTCATGTTCCACCTTTAAACCGCTACAGTTTAAAACACTGAAAGCAGCCGGATCAGATTTCACCCGGATGTTCTTGTTCAGCACACCGAGTCTGGAGATCAGTCTGAAGGCCATTTCATAAATTAGAAGTTTAGCGCGACACAAGCATGGACGCGTTCCAAGTCGCTTGTCGACTCTCCTCCACCCTCTATCCGTGTAATCCGGAAATCGAACGGATCCGCCACTGTTAACCGTCTAACGTCACCGCTATTCACAGTAAGTTTTTTTTTCTTTTAAATTTCGATTATTAATGGTCTATTTGAACCAACAACAACATTATAGTTTATTTGACATACGATGTGACAACAACATACTGAGTTCAGTCGTGTCAAAATAATGAATCTTCCTGTCAATATGCATTTCCAATTACAAGCTTTTGGATGATTAATCACACTGTATTTTCCACCGTAAAACATGTATAATTAATGGATTAGATTTTAGAGTGTAAAGTAATGATGACAATAATTGAGCCTGATATTGAGTCTCAAGAACATGTTTTCAACTCATTATGTAATCAAAATTTGTATTGTATGTAATACTGTATTTTTTCATACTGTGTAATTCAAAGATGTAGATGCAGCAGATTGTTGCACATTCTGTAATCTGCTGGAAGACAATTCTGTATATATACATATTTTTTATTTTTATGTTAAGGACATTTGGCAAGAGTTTGCTGCATGGATACTTAAATGACACTTTCAACCCCAGATACATTGAGATCGAGTCCTCTAGTCTAATTCACATTGGAGGAGTGAGGAGAGAGGAAAGTCTATCAAACACATTCATTTCAAAGATTTTAATCAAAAACAGAACACAAATAGAATGCAGACAAATATTAAATAGACTGTTTACATGGATAAAAGACAACTGCGGACAAAATATTGTGATTCTCAAACTTTTTCTACAAATCTATTACATTCACTTATTTGCTTTACTTTCACGTCTTGATAAAGCAAGAAAAGTCAATTCAGAAAATATCCCAAATCACTACAATATAAGACTGTATAGGGAAAGACTACATCTCATCAAAGACAGCAGCATTCTTCACCCCTGCAGCCATCACAGCAAAGAACACATTTGGGAAGCAGGATCTGGCATAGATTGCCACCTTGGGGAGAGAGGGAGCAATTACCACCTCCTTCCTCTTGTTGTTCAAAGTCTTCACTATCTCAGCAGCTGCCTCATCTGGAGAAACGCCGAGAGGCTTCTTTGTGTACAACACTGTGAAATCAAAACAGAGAGAGTGGGAGGGAGAGAGAGAGAGAAACTTTATGGTCGCCTTTTAGGATATTACATATCTTACAAAGTTAAATTCTCTGCCTTGTTTTGGTGCCGGATGAAAACTTATGGCGTGTCTGAAATGCAAAGGGTTTATCCTTTAGGGCTGCAAAGATGTTCTCAGTTAATCTCACCGACATTCAATTTGTATATTTGAATATTTCTTGTATAGGAAAGGGAATATTAAGCCTGAAGGAAAGGTGTAAAAGTGGTGAAGGGTCACTAGAAACATCAGGCAACATCCCCTAGGGAACATGAACCCCAACTGCTAATGCACACGCTTTCCGTCATGGTCTCTTTGTCTAGTTTTATCTGAATTTGCTCACATGACCAGATGGATTTGGTGGCCGGTGCCTCTGCCGCCAAGCTGCTGATGAAGGTGTGGTTTAAGGTGCTGACGGAGATGCCGAACTCTTCAACTTCAGCCCTCAAACAGTCGAAGAAAGCCTGAACTGCATGCTTTGATGCTGCATCTGGAATGTAGAAAATGCACCATGTGAGATCTTAATTAACCTGTACTGGGTACGAAAATACATTTGACACTTTGATATAAAAGGATAATCATATTCTTATTGTTAAAACAACTATACTCACATGTAGTTCGGAAAGGCACAGCGAGTTTTCCTTGGATGCTGTTGACGAGCAGCAGGTGACCAGTTCGCCTTGAGATCATGGAGGGCAACACCCCTGAAAACAATAAGAAGCATCATTATCATAATCTTTTGTTTCTGATGTACGTAGGACCGAAACCAATACTGTAGAAGATGTACCTTTGGCCAATGTGACCGGCCCAAAGTAGTTATTGTTCATGACTAACTTGTCCATCTCCAGAGACACATTCAGTGCAGGGGCTTTGACCTTCATGCTGCTGTTGAAGATGAGAACATCCAAGCAGCCATAGCACTCCAGGATCTCTTCGATCGCATCAGGCAAACTGTCCATGTCTCCGAAATCCAGCAGCACAAGTTTAGGGGGAAAGGTCTGAGTGAGAGGAAGCAGAGGAAGCAGGCGTGGTTCATCATTGGATATTAATCCATTCACCTGTCTTTGTGTCTTGGCTCTGCTCTGGTACACTTACCACCGTGGGGTCCGAAGCACTCGCCAAATCATCGACAAGGCCTTCAAGTTGCTCCCAGTGTTTCCCACAGAGGATCAGCCTCGCTCCTCCTTTGTGAAACACACTTGCACATTCTTCATTGATGAATCCATCCAAACAGGGTCAAACAAGACATAGAGAACAAGAGTGAGACGAACCAATTCATTGTTCTAACGGCCATCAAAGTGTTATTAAGTTACCTTTTCCAAGCCCGGATAAGGAATCAGTTATAAGGACCACTTTATTGCGGACTGACGTTTTAGATAACAGATTGGTAACCAGACCGTAGAGGTAGAAAAACCCAGCCGTCAGTACGATGACAGCAGGCACCAAGAGGACAGTGGTGGTCAGTACCGGGTCCATCTCCTCGGTGATAACCTGCAAAAATGTGGGATTTTCAAATCAAATGTGCATTATAACAAAGAAAACAAACAAGGGGAAATATGCAAAAACTCAAGCAAAACACTCAAACGTCACCACGAAGGTCACAGACCGCTCTAACGTTTGATTGTTAGACGTTTGACGATGAAAACGTATCAGGTTTTCATACTCTTTGTGATGTATTGGATGCAGAATCATTGATGGATTGAGGATGCAGATGAGGTGGGATGAGATCTGGTGAGGATGATTCAAAAGCAGCTTATTCATACCAAGAGGCTCTCCGGCTCTGTTTTATTGGAATCCTTCTGAGCTTCTACAATCATTTTTAATGCTTAAAGTTATATTCTTACAACTCTGAAACAAAAAACAGACACAATACATTTTTCTTATGTAAGGATTTCAGAAGCATATGCACAAAATACTACACGTCTGTCTGAGTGTGTAATAGTAGTAGTAGTAGTAGTAGTAGTAGTCTGTAGTGAGGGAGAGTATTGTATACGAGTACATGTGAGTACTGTACAGTGTGTGCAGTGTGTGCAGTGTCCACCGGCCAACTGTAATCCCACCACAAACCAGTAGGTGTCCTCAAACTCACGGCCTGAAAACTGAGTTCAGTGCATTTACTCACATTATTGTATATTATAAAGTGTATCCCCTAACCCTAACCCTACAAACCGATGAAACCTGAGGAGCTGAAAGTGCCTCTGACTTCCTTCTATTCTCTTTCCCTTCCCTTCTCCCTTGTGCCCTATATTCCTCCCCTCTTTCTTTTATACCCCTTCCTTTCCCATTCATACTTCTTCCTAACTTCCATACTTATTTCCGTACTTACGTAATCACTTGCTTGCTTACCTACATATTTGCATACTTACTGTCTTACTTATACACCAAACACAGGCATTAATGTGTTCTAATTCAGCTGTGCAGCGTTTAGAGGATAACCTTTTGGCATACAGTAAGTCTACCATGTCAAGCGCAGTGTGTTTGTCCAAGAAGGCCCCTCTAAATATAAACTGTCCTACAAATAGATCCTGCATTTCTCACAAAGGCTCAATGTCAAACAGTTATACTCGCATGATTCTTTAACAAAAACACAGTGGAAAACTGAAGAGGAATGAAAACAAACTGTCAACCTCAAAGAAGTCCAATTTGTTGCTCAGATTGCTCTCAGGGCTCAAGTGATTCCCTAATAGAGTTTTAAAAAGTACTGTTCATATCTTACCTATAGAGCTGACTGACCTACATATTGTAGGAAATGAATGAGCAGATTTCACTTACTGCTGGGGTTCCTCAGGCTTTGCAGAAACTCTGTACAGTTTAATATCCTCAGACGTAGAACCGGAGCTCGTTCACATGCATGAAGCCAGCAGGCCCGCTCAGGCAATACTTTGGGATTTGGGCTCTTTTAATAGCCACACAGCTGAGTCTGTTATTTTCAATGCATGTTGTCAACATGGTATGCTTAGAATGACAGACGAGGAGGGGCCCGGGGTCCAGGATGAGAGGCGATCCCTCGGCTGGGACTCGCTTCCCTTAGGCTCTGCATTTCATATCTGATCACAGAGACCTGGTGTGCATACAGAATGAGATGCATGCACTGTACATGGACAAACACACGGGGTCATGCGTGTGTGAGAACCATTAGTTAGTCACACTATTTGCATGTATTTACTTTGCCATATTAACACAGGATTATCAAAGTAGCCCATTGAAATGAATCATCCATTTAGTTATTAACAATATTTACAAAATGTACTACATAATTAACAGCTCTGAATGTGCCTGTGGTTAATCTGCTCTAAAGGTTGTCTGCTTTCTCTCTAAAATGAGAGAGAGAGAGAGAGAGAGATTACGTTTTTTGTTGAAATGGTCGCCCCTGTTATAAAGGCTCTTTTATATAGTTTTGAGCTACGTGAATGTGTGTGCGCGTGTGCATGTGTGCGCGCGTGTGTGTGTGTGACAAGTGGCGCGACGCACGACGGCTGTCAAGAGAGCGTCGAAAATTATCTGAGTGAAATCACACAAAATTAGACAAATCGACCGGATAACGCCGTCACAATAAAAGCACACAACTTGACAATTCTGTTAAACGAGAACTAGTATGGTCGTGACTTCAAATAACATAGCCAGCCGGGAAGATGGAGAGGTATTAAAGTAAGAAATACAAAAGACAATTGAATTAAATCGGCAACCTGTTAGATTTTGGAATGAGTGGAACACTGGGGGAAATTTGAATCACTCACTCCCCTCATTTGCAAAGGAGTCATGCCTCAACAATTGCCCCGTTCAAGAACTTGAAACATAAATGACAATTAATGAAGCAAATTCTATTTGGCAATTCTTGGTGAATTTGGGGTCTTAGTTTTCTTACCCCCAACATCATCCATACAGCAATTGGATATGTTACCGTGGCAGATTTATCACTAACCTATCAAATGTCAAAGCCAAAAATAATACACATCAAAAACATTAATTGTACAGATTGGTTTTAAAAAGTTACTTCTTCTTTTTCCTATACGTTTTATTTTGAAATGCAGCCCAGAATCACGTTATTACTTTCGCTTTAACTTGACACCGGGATCAATTCTGTGCTGTGGTTTGTTGCTGCACTGACATCAGACAGTCCTGGAGCTGCACGCACACAAACTTAATCTGTGATTTGTATACAGAAACATTAACGATAAAATGTCGGATTTTGACGAATTTGAGAAGCAGTTGAGCGAGAATCGTCAGGGTGAGTAATCCGCTCTGTCTATGCCCCCAGCTCGGTCTGCATGCTAACGGCGCAGCGCAGACTTGTGCGTAACGTTAAATAATATTATGAATGGACGCAAAACCATCCGGACACGAACTTTGCGCTGCGTCCTTTACCGGCTGTGACTCAGCTGGTTTGGTGACTCACGTTACATTTCCCGTTCCCTTCTTACCTGAGGTTTCATAAAGCCGGTAACCTGAATGCTAAGTGCAGGGTTCCATCTGTCATGACGCGCTGCATGTGGGGACAGAGTCATACCTGTGAGGGGCTTTGACTCCATGGACAAGATCCACCGGACAATCCGCCATTCACCCTGCAGCCTGTTACCTTATAGAATGTAAAGGAGCTGATTCTCTTACTTCAACAACAACAGTATCATAATATAACACAAACAAACATAATCATGATAATATATAAATACAACAACAATAGCCATCTTCGTTTTCATCATCATCATCATCATCATCATCATCATCATCACATCATATTGCATTTGACAAACTGTATTGAATGTTTTTCTCTGTAATGATAATAACAGTGGCAGAAGATAATGTTTAAATGGATTGGAACTTGTATAGCTTGTATATTAAATTTATATTTTCAGTCAAAGTATTGATTTATTGTACATTTTCTTTGAGTCTCTTCTTCTTGAGTGTACAATCATGTATCTGCATTAATATGGAAGCTGGAACCAGGAACTGGCATTCCTACTCAGTAAATACTCTGATTATGAAATTATGAATTATGAAAATTGTTAATTATTTTTTTCAATCTACTATTATTTCAGTGAAAGGAGCAGCATACCACATAAGAAATGTCATTATAAAGTAACTACAATAGGTTTGGTTCAAATTAAAGCAAGTCTACATATAGGTTTTGATCATATTGTTATTATTTGTTATTTCATTTCGTTTGTATTTGGAAACTGTCACAACGTGTAAAGAACAAACACACATGGATCCACTTGTACTTCACTGCAGCTCCACTGTTCACACTGAGTGTCGACATGCCATTTTCGGCACTGTTTCCTTGAAACTGTTTCCTTGAAATTTCTTCAACTACTAATATAGAAAGCTGATTACATTTGAGAAGGGAAGAAATATAGAAATGCATATGAAGAGGTGAGTTCCTGTATGCAGTTAGTTTGAATCCAAGCCTGAACCTCTGCTCTCTGCCCATAGAGAGGGAGAAAGAGAGACACAAGAAGAGGAGCCACAGCGACTCTCCCGGTCGGGGTGAGAAGCATCGCAGCTGGAGCAAAGACCGAGGGAGCCGCAGCCGAGAGAAGCGAAGCCGTAGCAGAGACAGGAAGAGCCGAGACCGCCGGAGCTCGTCCCGCGACCACAAGAAGCACAGGTCAGGGACAGACCACAGAACACTGCAGATCAAATCCCCTTGGGTTTCTTTAAAGTAGATCAGTCACAAAACACTTCAAAGACATCAGACTGGTATTTGACACATTTTTAATGACTTCTACAATTAGATTAGATTAAATAGATGAATCAAAACAAAATCAATAATAAGTTTGAAGATTTACTTTCAGCGCAAAAAGAGAAAAGATGTTCCAGTCAAAATCCTGACTTACTTATCTTTGTGTTTAGCCATTCTCCAAGGCGAACAAAGAAGAAAAAGATCTGCAAATACTGGGACGTTCCACCTCCCGGCTTTGACAACATTACACCAATGCAGTACAAAGCTATGCAAGGTATCTGCCCACTTCTCTTTGCTTACTGCGCCTCAGAATGCCTCATATGAGGGTCAACACGTGATGATCCAGGCACGCTGGCTGCTCTCAATGCAGGGTGTGATGTCTCATCCAATTCTGACACCTCCTGTGACAATAACTATTGAAAATATCATTATGTGAGTGTTTGCATCAGGGGGCAGAGCTCAACCTTTATTTTGTCTCCTTCATTACTTCCTCCTCAGTTGCAGAAATTCATATAAACCGACATTTGTTAGATGACTTGCCTCCACCTCACCTCCTCCTCCTCCTTTCTTCATCTTCTCTGCCTTCACTTTACTGCTAAATAAAATACAGCTACCGCCAGCTTCTGTCTGCGTTTGATTGCGTGTCACCGCTGCACTGACTCACTCTCAATACTGGCAGTGGACGATAATACAGGAAGAGTTTTTAAATATACTGGGCCTCTTAAGTCTTCCCTTACATGCACTTAACCAATTATGTTTACATTTTACACAGGGCTCCATTGAGGATCGCATTAGTTGAGACTGTATTAGTTAAACTCTGACAGAGACCAAAGCAAATCAACCCCTCGTCAATATCAGGACCAACATAGGCTGATCCAAACAAAAGCATTTTCCAAAACAAACCAAGAACTCTGTATGTCCCTCAGAAAAAGGAAGCAGACAGTGAAAGCAGTCTTCTTTCACTGTCTGCTTCTCTCTGTTTTTGCTTGATTTAGTCAAATCCACACCCTGCAGACACAGAGAGGAGACGTGTTTCAAACAGGCATCAGATTGAGAGACTTTAACAAATCATAAAACTATTATGGCCTCTGGACTGGAGGCCGAGGCTGGAATCAAAGCTTTACAGCCTGAGGCCTTAGTATCTGTCATCAGCACAGCCCGTCGACACTGCTCGCTGTTTTGTTTATTTGATATTAATAGCAACTGGAAGGTCATAATAATGTTCAGTCCAAATGTGTCATCTGAACATGAGTCACTGTGATATACTTTATACATACTTAATGGTTCCATTAATGCTTTACACAACAGCTTTGGCTTGTCTCGATTCTTTTCGTCATTTAGCTCTTTAAGCTACCAGGAAGGTCCTCTAATGGACAACTTGACCTTTCACCTCATGGATGTTTTTTAATTTAGATCTAAGTCACATTTACAGCAGAATGCCTGGATCATTATCGTGGAAAATGTTCTTTCTTAATGTCATAAAACATTTAAAGCTTAAGCTCTGGTGATTTATTACAGAGGGAGAACCTTTCATTACTTACATACTTTGGGGAATTTGTACAATATGGCAACCAGAAATATGCTCATATCAATGTCTTGTTATGTAGCAAAGCCATAAATAAATAGGTAAGTCAGAACTTGTAAGCCTTGGGTGAAGTGGCTCTTATCACAAAGTGGAACTGATGTTTCTAATGTACTATCTCCTCCTAAGCGGCCGGCCAAATACCAACAATCGCTCTACTGGCAACGTCCGCAACCACTGGAGTGGCTGCAGCGCCGACACAAGTGCCCATTGTCGGCAGTCAGATGACACGACAGGCCAGGCGGCTTTATGTTGGAAATATTCCCTTTGGAGTAACTGAGGTAAACTCTCCGCTCGCTTCACTCTCCATTCCCAATAATACATTATATTAGTGCCAAACGTCGCTCATGTTGCAGTGTTTTCAGTGTGGGCTTCTCAGGCATGCTGGGTATTATTTTCCCCTCTCTACAGGAGTCCATGGCAGAGTTCTTCAACGCCCAGATGAGGCTGGCAGGCCTTTCACAAGCTCCTAGCAACCCTGTACTCGCCGTGCAGATTAATCAGGACAAGAACTTTGCATTCCTAGAGGTGTGTGGTTATATTTCTGCCACAAAGTCACATCAGAATAAGAGTTTAAGATTATTCATAAAACAAAATGATTTTCCTCTTTAGTTCCGCTCAGTAGACGAGACGACGCAGGCCATGGCCTTTGACGGAATCATTTTCCAAGGTCAGTCGCTGAAGATCAGACGACCTCACGACTATCGGCCTTTGCCTGGCATCTCAGAGCAACCTGCTTTCCACGTTCCAGGTTTGACACAACAGAGTTTGCCTAGAAACAATGCTCTAATATTCATTGTAACATTTGAGATTTGTGTGTTCTTCTTTCTCGTGTTGACTCCCGCAGGTGTCGTCTCCACGGTTGTTCCCGATTCCCCCCACAAACTGTTTATAGGAGGCCTGCCTAACTACCTGAATGATGACCAGGTATTTCTCTCAAAACACACTCATCAGGTGCTCTCATGTTTCCTCATTTCCCTGTTGCTTATTGAGTAAATGTAATGTAATGCAATGTTTTTTAATTTCCTCAGCATCGAAACATTTTAAAGAGAATATATAAGGAAAATGTTCTTTAAGGAAAGTTCTTCAAAATGTAGTCAGTGTGCATTGTAGGGCTGGCCCCTACTGTTCAAACATGAAACTACTCCATTATGTTGGTACCAAAGTGTTGTTGCTTGACCTACACCGGAGTAGAACCACGCAGAAGAAATGAATCGTGTGATTTAGCTTTAAGCCTAAATTACCGTACACATCCACAACGTGTACAATCAACACTTGTATTCATGAGACGGTGGTTATTTGACGTGATGTTGTGTAACGTTACTGTATTTGTTTTAGTTTAAACTGAGAGTCGGGGGAAACACAGGTGCTATTCAAACATGCAATCACACACAACACATGTAGTTAATTTTTTGCCACGAGTGACTCGGCCAATGTTATCGGAGTAATGCTGCCACTTGCTGGACATGTTGAAAACTGCAGCGACTGTCTGGTAATACGCGTTATGAACGTAATGTACTGCAAATTTCCTTAGCCTTGAAACAGTATTTGGGGCCAGCCCTACTAAATAGAACTTTATACCATTGTTTAAACACATTCACTGAAGACTAAAGAGGTTTTTGAATATCTGTACTTGATATTGTAACCTAAACACAAATATAACATTCTCCTCATCTTTAGCTCATCAAAACAAATGTGGCATAAAGTAAATTGGGTAAACTAGGCCTGTGAACGATCATGCTGTCGTGTGTGTGATACGTTGGCCTGAATCGACACAGAGTGGACTTTTCCTCTGAACACACACACACACACACACATTCAAGTCGATATTGGCAGATAATTGGCTTTAAACCTCCATAGCTTCAAACATTTCCCCACGTCTCTGCTCTGGGCAGTAGGTTTGCACTTTGATGCTGTGGCTTTTGATTCTAACTGTCCATTCTATCTCATTTATTCTAATTAGCCTGTAGACTGGTGTTTATTATTCATTTATTATTTAATACTTGCAGTCACTGCTGCTGCGTTGATACTCACAGCTCTTTCATTTTTGTTCCCCCACTTTGTCCCCAGCTAGGGGCCTGTAAGATCGTTAAGTCTGCGCTCATAATTTGTTCAGTAATACTGATCTACTGCTGCCATGCCAACATGTAACACAAGGCAAGTAAGACATTCTGCTCCTCACACGGATGCACCCCGAGCCAGCAGGCTCCCTTACTGGCTACTTTCTCTCTCCCATTGTGCCTCTGGAGCGCGTTTAGGACCCAGGGATTTTGTTAAGCTCTGCTCATTAGAACAGGCTCGGGAATGGTGGTGGTGGTGTTTATGAGGGTGTTTGTGCAGTTTTAAAAGTAAAGGTAAGACACACATTATCTCACCGTTCTGGTGCATTTTGCCTGTAGTTGGCAAAATACGATAGCATTCCAGATTTTCCAGAACTTCCCTAAATAATACATAGATTTCGACAAGAATTGATTTCTGCTTTACTTTGCAATGCTGAAGAAGCTCTCAGTGGCTTTCTCTAATGATACCATGTCCACCACAAGCTCTTACTGCTGACGTCTATAAACCCTGAAAAAACATGAATCCTTTCTTATATCTTTGCTTTAACGATAAATCAGCAATACAGCATCTGTTAGTGAGACGGATGAGATCACGGAACCCACAAATGTACATTTGACTTTACTGTATAATTACTGTATGTGGAATTGTGTACAGTCTGTTTCCAACAATCCTAATGCGAAATACGCCTTTTTCAGTCTATCCACCACGATACAAATGGACATTTAGAATTCATTCAGTAGGTTGTGTGAACCGGCTTGTGGTCATGCTCACATGTGTGTCGGTCTTCATGTTTTGTGCAGGTGAAGGAGCTCTTGACGTCATTTGGGCCTCTCAAAGCATTCAATCTTGTCAAGGACAGTGCCACTTCACTGTCAAAAGGTTACGCCTTTTGTGAATATGTGGACATCAGTGCCACTGATCAGGTAAGGATCCATCCATCCGTCCATCCATCCGTTCTTCACTGCTTATCAAAGGTAGTACACTGAGCAATGTAGCCCAGATGTTCGTCTCCCTGGGCACGTTCTTCAGCTCCTCATGGGGGATTCCGAACACATTCCCAGGACAGATACGATATAAATCCCTCTGGTCTGCCCTGTTGAAGAGAATTACAATGCCTCCTGGAACACCTCCCTAGAGAGGCGTCCTGGAGAGGACAATCTATCGTTTTCCTCGGGGATGGTAAATCCACATGGTGGAGGTCCTGCATTGTCTTTTGGGGCTGAGCCTGACCAGGCCACATAGGTGCTTGTCTAACCACCAGACTCATGCTTAAGGGTTATAATGAACTGCTCTTAGTCGTGCACAGACCTGGGACTAGTTTGCCTTGTGCAACCCGAATGCTGTTGGCGCTGTTGTTTAAAGGTCTCTCTTTCTCTCTCTCTCTCTCTTTCTCTCTCTCTCTGTCTGTCTCTCTGTCTCTCTGTCTCTCTGTCTCTCTCTGTGTCTCTCCTCTCTCTCTCTCTCTCTCTCTCTCTCTCTCTCTCTCTCTCTCTCCCTCTCCCTCCCTCCCTCCCTCTCTCCCTCATCAGGCAGTGGCCGGGCTCAATGGAATGCAACTGGGTGACAAAAAACTCATCGTCCAAAGGGCAAGTGTGGGAGCTAAAAACGCCAACCCTGTAAGTAGGAGTCTCTTGATCCTTGAGCCTCTTTTAATGGTTCTACACTTCCTGTTTAAGCACAAATAAAACACCAATACTAGTTTAATACTGTAAGCAAGCAGAAAAGTTTCTGCAGGTTTTCCATCAATGGGCTACAATGTTTTGACACTGTTGCTGCAGCACAAAAGGAGCTACATTTTCTTGCAGTGACAGATGGTGGGAGTGAAAGGGCATCGGAAAAAATACTCTCAGCATGTTTATCTCCTCCAGTAATGCCAGAGCCACTGAAGCAGACCGAAGCAGAGTGGGAGGAGCCATGGGGTTTATGGGAAATTCGGTCTTAATTTTGACAGTTACAGCACCTAATAGACAACAGATAAAGGATCAGCTTTCAGACTCTGACCATGACGTCATTTCTTTACAGTAAATGTCTCACTTATAATTTGACACTGATGTGTAAATCTGCTGTATATAACAAAGTATATAGCACATTGTGAACTGTACCAACTCTCAACCCACAGACCTCCATCATAGAGACCCCAGTGACGCTGCAGGTCCCCGGGCTGCAAAGGCTACAGAACTCCGGCATGCCCACGGAGGTCCTGTGCCTTCTCAATATGGTGATGCCTGAGGAGCTGGTGGACGACGAGGACTATGAGGAGATCCTGGAGGACATCCGGGAGGAGTGCTGCAAGTACGGCAGCGTCCGCTCCATCGAGATCCCGCGGCCTGTGGACGGCGTGGAGGTCCCCGGCTGTGGGAAGGTGAGCGCTGTGAGAGGACCTGTTGATTGGTTTGTTTTGGTTTGGTGAGTTTAGTCTGTCTCCATGTGACAGACAAGGGTTGATTCAGTTACAGTAAATTTGCCTACCAGTAGGTGTCACTAATAAACCCTCAAAGCATCAAGCGTTGAACCGCTCGTTTTCCATCATATTTAAATGGGTTAAGCTAAGATTGTACCTTTATATAAGTACGTTTGTAATACTTTGTGTGTCTGTATTATTTCTATTTTTCGCCCTCTCTAATCTCAAGTGTTGTACAATTTAGCTCCTCACAAACTGTCCCGTCTTCCAGATCTTCGTGGAGTACGTTTCCGCTGCAGACTGTCAAAAAGCCATGCAGGCCCTCACCGGCCGCAAGTTTGCCAACAGAGTGGTAGTCACCAAGTACTACGATCCAGATATGTATCACAGACACGAGTTTTGAAGGCACATATGAGTTTCATAGAGACGTCCTTGGTCTTCATCAGCACATTTGCTCCGGTCTATTTCTTCTCTGAATGTTGTGAACGTGTCCTCAGAGACGAGACCTGGAAAAGACTTGTTTTGTTACAGCCACCGCATCTTCTACATCATGAAACGATTCTTCAGTGTTTTTCTTAAGCACTAATTATCTAATCCCAGCTATATCTTAATACCTGCACACTAAAATGATTCTAAATAAAAAAGATAGAAGATTTTGCAATATATATTATGTTTGTAGTAGAATGAACGTCACGTATATCTTAACTAAACTAATACTGCCTGACAATGCCAGAGTAGCTGTCTATCAAGTATGCACTATATGAGTAAAACAGTCAAATGTTGGATTTTGCTCCTGAGCACAAGCATTTATTTCTCTGTGTGAGATGTTTTAGATTTTGTTCTAGAGTCAACAGGCTGCTGCAATGTTTATTATGTGGTCATGAGAAAATAGAAAGCCATGGATTTTTTATTCATGTTCATTCATTTATTTTTCTCAACTAATATTTTCTGATATTTGTCACATAATAAAGTTATTTAAGTTTGTCCAATGCTTAACTCAATAACCTGTATGGCTTACATAGGTTAGCAAATGTCAAATTGTTTTGTGAAAAGAAAGCAGCTATTTTGTAAATATTAAGAATACAATGTCTAAACACGAGTAGTACATCCAATTGGGTATGAATGCTCCTGCTGCAAGCTATTTGATTTAAGAAATGATCTGAATGAAAGCGATGAGCACCCATGGGTCATAAGACAGAGGAACAAAAAAACACTGATTATTGTGTCTGCCTTAAAAGCAATAGACTTTTGATTCTGTTAGTATCTGTCAAAACCAGAATTCCTGTCAAAATCAAATTTTGAAATGAGGGAGATTTGCACATGTTAATAGATGCACCTTTAAGGTCTGTGGATAACTTAAGCACTGTATGATTTCTTTAAAGCTTTGATTCTTGTATGTTGCTCTTTTGCATCCCTTGATGAAAATGCATTAAATTATAACAATTAATTATATATAATATATATATATTATAGAATATGTTGTAGCTGCTTGAAGATTAGAGTGCAGGCAAAAATATAATATATCCGAACGAATTTATTTATTGTTGAGTTATTTAACCATCTGTCAGAAAAACTACCAGGTTTGCATAAATTAAATTTGCTCTGTTTTAGTGAACAAATTGTATTTTAGCATAATAAAGTACAACATATCAGATGATAATAAAGAGTAACTGTATTTTATACATTTTTGGATGGCCAAAAATTTAGAACATTTTTAGTTTGTATAATCCCAACCACTGCCATTGCTTTGAATAAATGCTTGCATCTACTGACCGTCTTTCTGGGCCTCATTCATTTTAAACCATAACATTTACACAAACTTTTCATATTACAGTTAAGGTGTATTATTGAGGGGAAAGTGGGTTTAAGGGACAAGTACGTAAGTGAGTAATTTACACTTGATTTACATGTATAACCTATCCAGCAACCACAAACCTTTGGCAGATTGTTGTACTTTAATTGTACTACCGGTATTGGTCAGGAGAGGGCGCTGTTTATTTCGAAAGTTTTCTTCTCGACGTTACCCCCGTCCTTCAAAACAAAAGCACAAGTATCACCCAATTGCTTGCGTAGTTTTTGTCTGTATTGATTAATTTTGAAGGTCTTTGCAGGAAGTATCATGTTGGTACTCCGCCTATACTCGTGACTTTACTAGTTTACACGAGTCAACACAGGCCAGCTTTGGTTTTGACAGATGTTGCTGCGGGATAAACCGCTTCATTCAATGCAGAGTGACCGGGCGGGAGCAGCTTGTGTTCGGTGTCACCCAAGAGGAGAACAGCGCTGACTGAAACATGTCAACGGACAAAGCAACGACCCCCTGTAACAAGTTCCAGGCCAACATTTTTAGTAAAAGTAAATGCCAAAACTGCTTCAAGTCCCGGGAGCTGCATCTCTTCAACGACCATGACATGGAACAGGTAAGATCACGTTCGGTTCCGCTTGGTTAAGTTGGTAGTCAGTCAGTAGCTTGAGATAGACTTTGGTATCTTTGTTATTGTTTTTCTTTAGAGTATTTGGCTAAAAATTAAAATCTTAATCTAAAACCATTTCTTCCTGCTTAAAGTGGACATTATCTACAGTTTGATTATAGTCCAATCAGTTGGCTGATAAGCGGTTAGTCGACTGTTAGTTTAATGTGTTTAAATCGTTATTCTCTATTCAACACACCGTTTAGTCTTCACCTTTTATCAAGCCTGAGTGTGAAAGGAATGTTGTCAATAATCGGAGAAGGTATACAAAATGATTCACAATCAAAGGGTTTTACATACTGTGAATATGTTTAATGATTAGTTTAGTTGGAGGAATATAGGCAGTAAGCAAAGAAGTCCATTTGATTAAAAAAACGCTGGATCATTTAAGTAATTAGTATATTGTTTATATTTTTATAACATAATTAGCTTGCATAGTATGTCTGTGAGTCTTCTGATTCCTTCTCCAATGCTTTGGATTTGAGAAGTTATTCTTCTTGGCCCTTTGATTATCCATCATTCAGCACACACAGTGTCAACCAAACATTTGTATTGATTCCAATCTTTGTAATGTTCAGTTTTTGTTGGAACTGTGTCAGAGGGATGTTGTTCCAACTCTACATTTCTCCAAACTCATGTAGGGGTTGTATTGGAATTCGTTATAGTAAAGAATCAGTGTTTTTAATATACGGACTCCCTAATGTATGCAGAGGAGGGAGGATGAAATATTTGACAAATCTATGAACATAAAATCTCAAAGATGGAATTTCATGGCTGTTGCATTGGATTACACAAAATATGCTGCATTTAGATAACAAATACCTTTAAATCATTGGGAGTTATCCAGTATGTATGTTTCCATATTATTAATCCACTGATCGACAAAACTTTTCAGCAGCACTGAACATTCAGCACATCCCTGACACATACTGAAAAGTGTCTTTACCACACATTGCGCCACTGCTTAGGGCTCTGAAAGACTGCTGTGTGTGTCTGTGTGTATTGTGTCAGATGATGACAGGAAACGATCATGACAGATTTGTACATGCCAGACATTGTTAAAATAGGTTGTTACTGCTCTTCTTCCCCCCTGCATGGTTTCAGTGCTCCCTGTAATTTCAGCCGTGTTGCTCAACCTGTCAACACTACACACAGGTCGGCTCAAACGCACAGTATTGCTGTTAAAACTGCAACTGTACAGGCTTTGTAAACGTCTATCAGATTTTTTTACTTTCAGGTAATTGAAGTTATTGTTGTAAATTATGTGGTTTCTGCAATTACTTATGTATTTACACACATGGTAAAAAGTTGACTTGTTTCTCCTTGATCTCCTGCTCGAAGTCAATCACCTGTCAGGACAAACAGTCCAGAAGATCAGAAAGATTCAAACCTTTGCCAGATTTGATCAAAACCCTTTCTGATAAATACATGTTTTATTTGAATGAACTCTATAGTTCATTCCAAAGTCTATAAATTGTCAGAAATAATGACAGATGCTTATCTTAAGTTCCAAATTCATTAATTTTGTCAATTAAAAATGTTAAATACAAAAGCAGCAATTCTCACATTGAAGCTGGAACCTAAGGGACGGATGCACTCAAATCAAAATTCTCAGGTGAACAAGAAATGGATGACTCCTACTTATTACTTGTTTTTATTATGACAGTGTAAAATGGTGCTTTCAGGTGTCGTCACAATAATTGCAAAAACAACTTCTCCAGTCAGAAACAAGTTTGTAATTGCAGCGCTGTTCTGCTGCTGACTTTTGTGTTTCAGATTCAGTTGTTCCTCTCCACAGGGGGCTGACAACTATAAATTCTCAACCAACGTGAATTGCTGCAGAGTCTCCATTACATAAGCCAGGCCCGGTGTACAATGCCATACTCTGTGATACTCTGAAAAGGAAAGGATTTGTAACACTGACTAACTGGTTTGTGCTTTCGCTCATGACTGGCAGGCAAAACCGATCTACGGAGGCTGGCTGTGCTTGGCCCCCGAGGGGACGGATTTTGACAACCCGATGCAGAGATCAAGGGTAGGAGAGACTGCACCTCATTCAATGTCGTCCAAAAGGAAAATAATTGCTGTTTGTGGTGATTTAAATTGTTGTCTCTTAAATTGCAGAAATGGCAGCGGCGCTTCTTTATCCTGTATGAACACGGCAGCCTGACCTTTGCCCTTGATGAGCTGGTAAGAAACTTGCCATTTAGTGAAAATAAAACACAAGTCCCACACAGATGAACACACAGACTCACAAAGCAAGTAGTGTAAGCCTTGTTTTGCACTGTACACACACCCATATCTACAGTATGTTGGGACCAAGCAGGCATCTTTGGGCCAGATGTTGTGCGCCGAACCACAGCTGATGATTTGGGCTTAGCTTGTCCTCTAATGCACACACTACTCTCAGCCTCTGATCTCCTCCAATCACACCCTCTATCACTTCCACTCCACAAACGAGTTTCTCTTTAATTCCCATTCATCTGCATTCTGGTATCGGTCGTTTGTAACTTTCGATGCTGTAATTCTCCCGCAGACCAGCACTTTGCCACAGGGGACAGTGAACATGAATCTGTGTACAGAGGTCGTGGACGCAGAGCCCAGGACCGGACAGAGGAATGGACTCTGTATCATCACACCGGAGCAGGAAATATTTATCCGGGGTGACAATAAAGAGATCATTAACGGGTCAGTATTGATGGCTTAGTTCTTGGCCGTAATTCTGCCAGTTACAATATTATGTCCAATGATTTGGTATTCATAATCACTCTTTGTTAAGGACAGAGGTATGGCTCTAATGGGTGCCCTGCTTGTTTATCCAGAATTCCATAACCTCATATGCAGCATATTAATTGTCTCTAATGAGTATAAAGACGAAAAACTAAGGAGACCAAAGTAATTTATTCACTTTACAACAACATCGATGGAACTCAACTCTTCTATCAATTATGACAACCTGAAACTGACCTGGCCAGTGAAGTCACACTTTCAAAATAGAGAGGAGTAACGCACAGATCCAACAAAAACATCTACTCCACAACCGACGTGTCACCGTGTAAGATATAAGAATGATAAAGCTGCTTCGTCATTTGTATTTTTAAGGCTTGAAAGCGAGCTTGTTAAGATGAAGCGTGAAACGAGTCCTGAAAGCTTGTTATTAATCATCACAATGAAACCACCCCAGGGAGCTGTGCAAGTTTTCACATCCAGCCTAATTTCTGACAGCTAATGTTCTTCCCCAGGTGGAGTGAGCAGCTGGCAGTGCATCCACGCACCAACAAGCAGAATCAGAAGAAAAAACGCAAAGTGGAACCTGTAGCCACACAGGTAAAAAAGCCGACATTCTTCTTCGGAGTAGTAGTAGTATGTGGGTTTACATCACGGTCTCCCCTCTAGGACAGGCTTGTGATGCGCCTCATGAGAGACTTATCAAATACATGTTACAGTTGATGAGTGTATTCGTAGTTTCCAGAGGGCGATCCTTATTGATTTGAGTGAAAATACACTTTTCCCCTCGTGCTAACAGATCAAAAATCCATTCCTGTGTTACTCATTTGCCAGATTTCCTTGGAATCTGCTCTTTATTATCTCAATCCCCCCCCCCCAATTGTCTTGGACCACTTAAGATAAGAAACCAGTTTGGGAGGTGACTGAAGTGGTTTGATTTTTTGATTTGCACCACAAATCACTTCACTTCTTATCAACATAATATATAATTGGAAGATAACCGTGAAGTTTTTGGTAGATATTCATGGTCCTCAGAGGAGAAATCCAAACAATGTGGTGGCCACGCATTTTTAGTGTTTAGTGTGCAGTGTTTATACACAAGAATGATCAAAATCTAATGTGGAGGATACTTTGAAGTTTTCTGGATACATTCACAGGATAAACCTTCACTGTAACCCTCAGGACAAATGTAACTATCATCCACAAGTTAGTTCATAGCCTTTTCAATTGGCCGAGCGTTTTCCTAGTAGTGCCACAACCAGGACAAGCTAGGTTTTATGGACACTCCTGTTGAAGATTAACAAAACTGTCATGTCATCCAATCCATCCAATGTTTAGTCGTTAAGTTTATGAACACTGAAATCTCTTTTTTTTTGTCTTAAGTCATTTTATGTTTGTAATGAAACCTTAGGAGCCCAGCCCAGCAAAGATGGCCGCCACTGACCCGTGTTTTACATCCATGGATCGCGTTGCAGACTCCGGCCCCAGCCTGTGGCAGGAAGACCAGCAGGGTAGGGGACCGGATATGACCCCATTCTGGACTGTCACACACACAGATCCCCTGGGTCCAGAGCAGAGCCCTGCAGGTGCAGCAGACAGGCAACACACATAAACACACACACACAAACATGCAGTCGAAGGGGACACGCAGGCTTTCATGTTCATCAGCCAATCACAGCCATTTCCTGTCCTCTCACGTTGTCCTAACTCCATGCAGATGTGCACACACTTGCAGCAAGACGTGATTTTATTTATACATCACATTTCTGCCTCGTTAAATCCGGCATGTTGACTCTACACAGACTTTTGCTCATGGGAACAAGCTGGAGGAGTGACTGCTTCAACCGGAAGAAGAGGCTATATAAATACACAGCCTGATACACACACACACATAGAAACATACAAACACAAACACGCTGGGGGATGTGAAGGAAAACGTCTCTCTCTCTCTAACCCTTCAGGCATCATAAAAGCCAAACGTCAGAGATTAGCTATAAAAGACCTCTTAAACAAGTGCTGACAGGCTCCGTGGGGGGCACGGCGCAGGTACGTCGCTCTGAAGTGGAACTGTGCTGCGTGACGCCATTGGACAACAGTGTGCATGTGGCGTCAAGCTCATTTTGGGGTCTGGAAAGGTCCTGTAATAAAGGCCTGGATTAACTCCTGCTGACTTAGCCTACAGGCTGTTTCATTAGCACCACGGAGGTTACAGACAAGGGAGATCCACTGAGGGGGAGAGCAAACAGGGAACAAGCTCTTACTGAATGAATGCTGCCTCTGCTCTACCTTCTGTTTTATTGATTTTTAGTCACGACTCACGATGTCTGAAAGGGCTTCACAGGCCCACGCAACAAATGTTTCCCACCCGGCGTCAAAGCTCTGGAAGAAGAGAGAGAACAAATCCTTAAAACATATAAGGGGAAACGTCCGGGGAGGCATTTCAAAGAGAGACAGAAGAGATAGAATAATACAGGGGAATCAAGTAAATGCACCACTTATCCATTAAAAGGGTCCCAAGTCCACAGAGATGAGATGAGATGAGAGAGAGAGAGAGAGAGAGAGAGAGAGAGAGAGAGAGAGAGAGAGAGAGAGCTGCATAATCCATGATCATCTCTTCTCACTTTTTGAAGACTACAGTTCAGTATAACATTGTGAGTACAGTGTTAAACCTTGCATACCCCAGAAAGATTTAAGATACATTAATGTTAAAAGAAATTCATGAAGAAACCCAACCCAGCAAAACAAGTAACAAAGTTATTTTTATTTAACATGATTTTTGACTGTTTGATTTGTAGATGATGTGTGTGTGTGTAACTTTGGCCTGAAATCTCTTCCTGTTCTGTGGTTCCAGGCTACCTGTGCCTGATCTCCAGCGACCCTTCGGCCCTGGACGACTCGGGCGCTTTCAGCAGCTCCGTCAGCTCCTTGGACTTGGTGGCCGACGGCAACACCGAGTCTGAGCCAAATGACGTGCAAACATCAGCAAACACCAATAACCAGCTGGAGGAGGAGGAGGAGGAGAAAGCAAGGTCAGAATTGAGCGATTCCCAGCTCGTCGGGCCGTAATAACTCGTTCATACGTTGTGTTTGGCAGCCATGCTTGTTTTTGCGTATGTTTATGTGTAATCTGCGGGTAACACAAACAGCCGTTTAAACTGGCTTGGCAGAGGAAAAGGGGCAATGTGCAAGCAATTAGCACAAAGGCCATCCAATGCCTGACTGCTTCCCCTCAGTATAACGCCGAACAGCCATCACACGCCGCTAAACACCAGATCAAAGGCTCACGCTCTACCCCTCCATTAGAGATCTGACTGCCGCATTTTTAAATTTAGCCTAAAGAATCCCTCCCATTGGGTGCCCCCGCAGTATGTAACATGCTCATGTGGGGAGAGGACATATCTCGCTCTTCACTCATTGCCTTTTTGGGAAACAAAAACACTAAATACTTGCCCCCGCCAAATAAGGCCAGAAATTCCAAAACACTGGTGTAATTAGATATCTGCAGCATTGTTTCGCAGGACCTCATTGCTGTCTGTCTGTCTGCCTGCCTGCCTGTCTATCAGACAAAGCAAATGTCAGGGTCAGTTTTACTTTCAGGCACGGTGTCGTCCGTACCCACCAGGGGTCAAAAGGTCGCTAACATACGCTCAAGTAGAGGTTGGTCTGTTCCTCATTTACTCAAGTGTTACTGCAGGAGATGTTGAATGACTCCCTACTGTAGTGTTGTTACCATAGCGTGAGTATAGAGTTAGAGGAGCACAAGAGAGTTAAACGTGATAATTAAACTTTGTACAGAGTTGAGTTGAAACTAGATTAGATGAGATTTGATTTGATTGTGGGTTAAACACACAAAAAAAATCCCATTGTTGATATTAAATACAAATTAAACCGTGATTTAAACTTCTATTATGTTCAAAAACTCACTAAAAAAGTAACTTCTGTTGCAGAAACGGTCCTCAAACCCAAATTTCCCCTCTGGTGCTTTTCATGATTTGACATAACACACAATTTAAAGTTATTTTGGGGGTTTAGGTCCATGTAATACCTGTTCTCCTTTTACACTCAATCCCTTAGGCATCAGTGGGGAGGGTGTCACTTCTTATTTTGTCTTAACAACAATAGAAGTGAAGCTGAGAGGACGATTGTGGCGTCCTCGCTCTCTTTTCAGCGGTACAGATGATGTTTGAAGTGTATTGTCCAGCTGTCACTCTCGGTGCTCTGCTGGTGGAAGTGATGTCAGATTGCACCTGCGTGTGTGTGTGTGTGTGTGTGTGTGTATTGGCATAATCACTGTGTTTTTCCCCAGTGAACGTCTTCACTAATCTGATATTCACGCTTTCACAGCCAACACACCGCAGCAGAGCGGCAGCCGGGTTTGGAGCTCACAGGTTCAAAAGAGCGGGAAGGGGAAACGACCAAATCCAGGAAGGGCAGGAGTGAGGCTCGCACCCGCAAGAGAGAGGTAAACACGCTCGATGCTGATTGGCAGACAGGGATTGAATTTTAATTTAACTAAACAGCCTCATCAACCTCTTACTTGTTGGAAAAGAAGAACTTCACTCCGACCATCATGTTGCTTATTCGTGTAGTTCTTGCTTTTTCCTTCATATATACAACACTCTGCATCAGCAAACAGCATCTTTAATCTATTAGTGTGAATGAAATATCCTTCACTGACATCAAAAGAACCAACATGATACAACTAAGGCCCATTTCCAGACCGCATATGATTATAATAACCATCAATAAGAAACTGTGATTGATTTTCTTTATTGTTGATTCAGTCAGTTACTGTACCCAGCTGGTTGCGTGGGGCTGGTTTCAACATGACTCACACACACACAACCAGGTGTGAAGCAGAGAAAGACGTCACTTTTTTAGTCATAAAACTCTGACCCGACTGTACGCTGTGGATGGCTGGATGAAACACATTCCACAGTGGGACTGTTTATGCCTGTCAGTTTGTGTGAGTGTGTGGATGAGGGAGGACGCCCGTTTATTCAAGTCTTTCCATCTCAGGGATCAGATTGGGTCGTTGTGCGGGGCTGAAAGGCAGGTGATGAGGGTTTGGCGTGAAGCGCGTGGACAAGTCAATCCTGCCTCAGGGGGCCTTGTTGAGGCATGTGTCTGCCCTCTTGCATGTGTGAGTGGGTGCATGTGTCAGCAGGTGGGAGAGGGGAGGTGATTCATTCGCTGCTGTGTTTTGTTTTCGAACAGAACTGGTTTTGATGCCCTGAAGGCGTTTTGTCTGGCTCCCTGATGTGTGTTGTAATCTGGGAAACTGCATTTCTCTGACAGACGTTTTCCAGGAGCCCACAAGCTCAACAAGAGACTGTGTAATGTTGGGAGTAAGGACTCTCAAGGACAAAGCCTCTGCTGAGTCATTACAAGAATCTCACCAGGGCTTGACTAATTGTTCTGATATGAAGCTGAACTTGCTCAAATTTGCATCTGTCCAAGTGCACATCTGTTTGTGAATGATAGTCACTGTCTGTCGTCAGGCGAGACCCTAGTGATTAAGGGTGGTGAGTGAACTACACAAGCATCTGGGTCTGTGTGAGTGTGTGTGTGACAGCAACAACAAAACAGGAACCTGCTGCATACACACGATGTAAACAGCACAGGAGACGAGGCCGAAAACAGCTCTACTGTTACATGCATTCATTTGGACTCAGCAGATGGTCATCACTGAGGGCTTAAGCCAGCTGTTAATCTTTGAAACACACAGGCTCATTCCAAAGGATTTGCCTTTTAAATACGTCACATTTGATCCAATATAATGATTTATGTGTCTTTGGGTGGGTTTGTTTCTGGAGGCAGGAGCTGGTCAAAAGGGTCCACTCAGATCCCGGGGCTGTGTTTCCCAAGGCTAATGGTCCCCATTCCTTTCCCTCTGCCTGTCCTTGGGAGAGGAGGCTTCTTCACAAAACAGTGGACAGACTCTGTCTGCAGCAGTCAGTGATTGTTTGGGGGAGAAAAAAAGCAGTTCTCACTGCAGCCAGAGCACAAAGTTCTCCCGTGTTTTGTGTCCTTGGATAGTTTTCAATATAAATGCCTGGAAAAAAAACAAAGAATGTTCTGCATCGATTAAAGTGGTCATTTTTCCCCATTAGAGGGTTTATATAAGAATGAAGAATGAATCTTTTGAATAGTAGAGGTTTAAATAAATAAAACTTTGCCCTCGCTTCATGTAGTGCTGTGTAATCTGTGATACATGCTATTAAAACAGTTCTATTCTCCAACATGAAACCCAATAATAAGAAACACCACGATCCTTTGCTTTGTTTCTGGATTGTGGCATCGTTTTCAAATGTACGACAAAAAGCCATGAAGCATCAGGGATTATGTAGCCTCTAAATCCTTTTCATGCATTCCATAGCCAAATCCAGTCATCCATGTGCACTTTGCTGGCAATGTGAGTTAGAGTTTAACAGTGACCGGAGAAAGGCCGCTCGGCTCCCCGCGGTGCCCTAAAGCAGGCCTAATCCTTACAGCTGACATCTCTGCCAAGGATCCTGACTATCGGTTACTCCGGTCGATGGAATGCGTGCTGCACATACAGATGAAGCCCTCATCTAATTGAGGACACACACACATCGCTTCTCTCCGTCAGTGAAAGCCTGGTTCTGGCAAATAAGACATTTCATTGAGTGATTGAGTGATTGATTGATTGATTGACTGTTTGACTCTTTTCTAGAAGCTGCAGTCTTGCGGAGACATAGCTCAGCTCACCGCGGCCCTTCCCCAGCGAAGATCAAAGTCTTTGGACCGCAGGACGTCAGAGACTGTCATGATTGTGAGTGTCCACATTGAGACTCGTCAAAATTTGTAAAGATCAATCACCAAGAGAAAATACCAAATAGCTGCACCAGGCACCTTCATGGGCTTGAGTATCCACTGGCAGAGCTGTAACTAAAAATTAAAGCCGCCCCCCCAGAGGCAGTAGAGCTCATTTTACACGACACTACTGTGCAGCTGAGGGTAAAACCTATGTCAGAGCAGAACCAGAGTTGTTTATAATTCTATAGTTGTACCCAATAAACTGGTAAGTACGTGTCGTCCATCGCTGCTAAAATGAAGTGGATGTTAAGTAATTTTTAGTTAACTAATTAAGTTTGTGTGAGTAAAGGAAGTGAAGTTTATTCTTTCTTTACAGCCAGATCTACTCAACTTTAAGAAAGGCTGGATGGTCAAGTTGGATGAAGAGAATCAGGTAAAAGCTTAAAAGCCACAGAACCTGTGGTCTATACATTTTGGAGAGATGTTGCTGCCCTAAATCACTGCCAAACATTGGGAATAATTACCCTTTTGCTGCCCTCTAGTGGAAGAAGTATTGGTTTGTCTTGTCCACAGACTGTCTGAGATACTACAAAGACTCCACAGCAGAGGAGGTATTTTAATGAGATTCTTTTCAACATTTTATTTTGTACGTAGAATCTTTATTGGTGTGTCATTAAAAGCTTTTGTATTTCTTCTTCTGTGCTCTCAGGCTTCAGACCTCGATGGGGAAATAGACCTCACTAAGTGTTACCATGTGTCTGAGTACCAGGTGCAGAGGAACTATGGCTTTCAGATCCATGTAAGACATCACATAAACACCCTCTGTGCTAAAACCCTTAATTTGGTACTTTACCTCATAACCCCCCATTAAAAAGACATTAAGCTCAATCTTTTCCTCCTGTAGACCAAAATGGACGTGTACACATTATCAGCCATGACTGCAGGGATACGCAGGAACTGGATCCAGGCCCTGATGAAGAATGTGCACCCAGCTCATGCTCCTGATGTAGCCAGGTACATTTGTCAGTATGTCTGAGTTTGACCAGTCTGCAGTTGATATTTTAGTGATATAACAAGACATCTTGATGCTTCTTCATGATAACATTCTGTTTTAATCTTGCTTACAGTTTACCAGTCCACCATGTTCCCTGCGGCCCCCCTGAGGCCCTCCCCAAACCAGATGTGACTCAGGACTCTTCCTCTGCCGAAGTCCCTGCAGACAGAGACCAGTGTTCCAAGCCCAGGAGTGTGATGGAGCGACGGCGGGAAGGACGCTACAAGACCTTCGACTGGACAGAGTTTAGGCCTGTGAGCAAGACTGCGCTGGACCCAGAGGGACCGCAGGGGACCGGAGGTCCGACCTCGTTTGACTTTGGCGACGTGGAGAGAAGGAAAAGGCGTGAAGAGAGGAGGAGGAGGTATGAGAGCATGCTGGGCATCTCTCTGGCTTCGGAGGTGATCAGAGATACCACAGCCGACATCGGCATCGAAGCGCTGAGTCCCCGGTCGCAACAGAAAGTGGAAGAAGACATAGAGGAGTGTTGGAAGCAGGTAGAGAGGACGGTCTTCAGCCTGGAGAAGACTGTACCCCTCTATATCAAGGCTGAGAACACTGTGGAGATGGAGGAGCTGCTGGACAGTTACAGGAATACTGTGAGTGCTTTGAAATGTCCTCTCAGATTGTCCTTGTTTCCCATCGTAACCGGCTGGATGTTTTTGTTGTTGAAGGTTGAAGATCTTGAAGCCCAGCTGGCAGAGTCCGACCGTCACAGAAGAGAGCTGGAGGTTCAGCTGAGCAGCTCAGGATATCAGCAGCAGCTCTGCTCCACGGTAAAGTGAAGTAGATTTTTTGGCTTCAGCTGCTTTTTATTTTCTGATATTTTGGGGGGTTGTTAGATAAGAATCATGCTGTGATTTTAAATGATTCAATCACTCTCTGTACCTCACAATGTGGTCGCTAATCCTTCTTTTCCCCCTTTCTCTGTTTTCTTTTCAAAGCTTGGACCCCCACTGAGATCTGAAGTGGATTTGTGCCCAGTGGGGAACAATGAAAAGCCATTTAATGGTCACACACCCAGCTTGAACAGTTTGGACAAAGAGAACACAGAGATCTTACAGCAGCTGACCACAGATCACAGGCCGGCCACGCAGGAAGAGCTGGCTCGTATACCTCAGCACACACCTGAATGTCAGACACCCAGCATCTGGCTGCATGATACAGAGGGAAATTTACAAGAACTGGGGGTTTTGATCCTTCAGTGCCCTGCAACAATAAACACACCATTACTGCCGCCTGTGTTTGACAGCCAGCACTTACTGTCTGAAAGTGAAGGAGAAACAACCAACCTGCAAAGTCAGCCGGTTGTCGTCCACCAGCAGGGGTCGAGCCCAGAAACACACGTAAATGGCAGCGAATATGGTTCAGATTCATTGATAATGGATAAACCTGAGGGGGGAGATAATGAATCACTGAACGTCTGTGTTGAAGAGCATTTACCTTCAGACCAGCCAGTGGTACAGAAGCTTTCTGAAGAGGTGGAGCTACTCACAACCCAGAACGAGGCTCTAAACCAGCGCAACCAGGAGATGCTGAACCAACTGACTGAGGCAGACAGGGAGATTGAAAGCCTTAAAGCAGAGCTGAACAGCAAGTACGACGACACCAATCACCTCCCCGAAGTGGAGCAGCTGAGCCAGACAAGTGTAGAAGATCTAGAGAGGGATCTGAGCATGAGCAACCAGCAGCTCCTGGAGGCCCAGTCAGTGATCACCTCCCTGGAGACGAATCTGCGGGACACGGAGGCCATGCTTTTGCTGAGAGAAAGTACCCTGCAGGCGCTCGGTGTCCCAGCAGAGATGGAGGCAGTAGGACAGGAGACAAAAGACGCATGTTGCTGTGATAAGAAAGCAGAGGGATACCTGCTCCGGTGCTTCGAGGCCACCGAGGCCAAGCTGACCGAGCTGGAGAGGCAGCTAGTACAGTCGCAAGCCACGTGCAGGGACCTGCAGGCCCAGAACGCAGAGCTGAGGGAGGCGGAGAGACGTCGCAGCCAGAGAGCGGCAGAAGTAGAGGTGGACATGAGGAGGGTGAATCAAGAGTTAGAAAAGGAGAGGCTGAAAGATAGAGAGAAGGTGGAAAGTTGGAACGGGTGCGTGTCAGGTGAGGAAAAGATCCAGCAAGTGATAAAGGGGATGGTAGTGAGGTTGGAAGCCATGGGGACGTTCCTGGAGGTGATAGGAAGGTTGGATTTGGGCGCGATAAGGACGGCGACGGAATGTGAGCGCGAGGAAGTGAAGCCCACAGCGGTCAGTCAGATTCAGTGGGAGGAAGAGTTTTGGAGCTCGCTGCTGACTGAAGTGAAAGGGAACCCCGCCCTGCTCAACGTGGACAAGCCCACAGAGACGCTTTTCAAACAGGTGACAGAACGTTTGATGGTGGAGAAACAGATCATGCTGTTAGGTCACAGGATCTGTGAGGCTGAGCGCGCCGGTGTGGAGGGGAAGATGGAGAGCGATCCATTGGAAGAGATAGATGGGGGTGTCGAGAGTAATGCAGGTGTGACAGCGTCAGAAACCAAAGAGGAGGATGATGGGATGGATTTTAGTGAACAGCTTTGTGATGTGGATAGAAGTTTAAAGGGTTATTTCACAGATATCACACAGGTGAAAATGTCTTTGCTAAACTGCTTTGCCTCCTCTGCCCACGACAAACTCCAGCTCATGGCCGACAGACTGTGTGACGTTTATGTTTTGGAACATCCACAGGCCTGTTTCATTCACACCGCAGCAACTGAAGCTCTGTACTGCTGTCACATAAGCAGGCTGCACTGGAAGTACCAGAAGGAACTTGAAGAGACTAAAGGGAGGCTGCTGACCTCGTCTCTCACCTGCAGAAACTGTGTTGACCTGATGCAGGAAAACAAGGAGCTAGGAAACATGGTGGCCACGGTTAACCAGGCAGAAGAGACAGATACTGAGCTACAGGAAGCAGACGTATGCATCACAGATGACATGGAGACAGAGAAGGTAAATGAAAAGTGCACTGCTGAAAAGGAAGATGAAAGCCCGGACGTGTGTGAGAGCAAAACCCTGTGTGGCAGCGTGGACACAAGTGTAGCGGAGCAGCGGGACGTCCAGGAGATCTCAGATGGAAACGCTGAGATGAGCGACGCATCCAATATGGAAACAGATGGAGACCTACAGACGGAAGACGCTGCACTGCTGAGAAGAAGAGTGGAGGAGCTGGAGGAGCAGCTGTCCCTCGCCGCAGACCAGATGAAGGAAGAATTTGTAGGGAAAATGAGCTCTGCTCAGATGCAATATGGAAAGGAAATAGAAAAGCTCAAGGTAGGAAATGTTTGGTTAATAATCCTAGTTCCATTGAGCTGTAATAGAGTTGTGCTTACTGTGATACACTGAAGGTCATAAGGTCACACTCAAGCATGTGACCCCTGTGCACCTCCAGGCTGCGTGTGAGTGCGGCTTTGCTGCCATGGAGGAATCTCATCAAAAGGTGGTGGAGGAGCTGCAGCGGCGCCACCAACAGGAGGTGGAGCGCCTCCTGGTGGACAGAGACAGGCTGCTGGAGGAGGAGAGCGCTGCCACGGCAACAGGTGAGGCGGAGGGCTGTGTGTGTGTGTGTGTTTGTGCCTGAAAGAGAAAGAAAATGATGGGATCCCTACATCAACAGTTTGTGTTATGATTTATTTATGAACATCACGAGCGCTTGTGTTCCTCTCTCTCCTCCCAGCAATTGAAGCCATCAGGAACGCCCATCAGCTGGAGTTGGAGAGGGAAGTGCAAAGGAGATCGCAGTCAGAAAACGGCACAGGAAACTCAGACATGGTAGAGATTTACAGGCAGCACAGGTACGTCTTCCACGATGTTTCCCCCTCTTGACTTTCACTATCAAGAGAAGAAACACAAACTTTATGCTCCCTGTCACTTTGTGTACAGCTCATTTCATCTTCTGCTGCACTGAAAGCACCGTTTTCCATTTCAACAGAGCAAAATGGTAAAGTAGCTCAAAGGTGTATAAGTTTTTAATGCGCACGCGTGTGTGGTGTATGTTTCAAAGCGAGGAGGTGGCGTCCTGCCAGCGGGAACTCGAGGTTTTGTCCCAGCAGTTCACTCTGAAGTGCCTGGAGAACATGCATTTTGCCCAGGCTCTGGATGCAGAGAGGAAGGCCTTGTGTCAGTGCCAGCAAGAAAACCAGGACCTGAGGACCAGTAACCAGGTCAGAGCTCTGACACACACACTCCCACTCGTACTAATTTGCCCTAATCTTGATTTCTGTTGTACCACCTATAAACCTATGAACCTGATTTGTGCAGGAGCTGAGCGGTCACCTGGCTGCAGAGATCACCAGGCTGTGCTCGCTGGCCAAGCAGGATGTTCGGCCGTTGGGCCAGGGCATGGACGTCTATGAGCTGGAGGTTAGCACAGAATCTCAGTGGTGTGGAGGATGGAAAACGAGATGTAACTGTTTGAATAGTAACTGTGTAACTTAAGGAGGACTTAAACCAATCCCTTTGCTACATCAAAAAAGCTAAAGAGATTAAAAAAAGACAAAACGATTCACAGAAGGTTGTGTGATCAGTGTGTATTTATCCTCCTTGTGCTTATTGTTGATCATTGCAATGATATGACCAATAATATGTTCTAAGATAAATGTATATTATGGAGAAAAGATTTGGTCCAATTCCAAGGTTGACTTAATGCTGATGTTTCAGATTACCCTGCGAGTAAAAGAGTCTGAGGTTCAGTGTCTGAAGCAAGAGATCAAATCGCTGAAGGACGAACTCCAGTCAGCACAAAGGGTGAGAGCGGGAATAATGGGGACAGCTTGTACAGCATTCATGACCTTCAAAGAGAAGGAGGGAATGAATAACGCTCCGCCTGTCTCCTTTTAGGACACGAGAAGTGCAACAAAGAAGTACAAGGACATGTTCACAGAGCTGAGCATCATGAGGGCCAAAACGGAGCGGGACCTGGATGAACTGAGAGCTAACCTGAGGCTGGCCCATCTGGCTCTGGGGCAGATTTTATAGGTTTCCCTCCCATTTCAAGTTTTAGAGATACATGTGCGTTTGTTTTCACTGTCACAAAACTCCTCCATTCCTTTTAGAGCTACTTATGACCTATTTAACAATTGTAAAAGATTTTATCCATAGTTCCACTCTTCATTGCTTGTCAAAAGGTTGATCTCTAAATTATAGGGACAGAAATACTTCTCCTATTGTTTGTCACAACTTTATGCACCAAATATTTATGAGTGAAATAGATTTATTGTGTTAAAACTGCAAGCTACAATGTCATTATTAACAGATCACTTTTGATTTGTGTCCTTTAATTGTATTCAGAAAATATTATCTAAGAAAACTAACCACAAAAACAGTGATTTGCAGTTATTCTTTGGACTCTAATGCCTCTGTCTTTGTCTAGCACTATTATATATGTATATATACATTCAGATGTGTTTGTAGTTTTTTATCCACATATCTTGAACTGCTGTATCTGTCCCGGTTAACTGTTTTATTGATTTCCCTTTATTTTTAAAATTAAATTAATCTTTAAACATGTCTAGATGATAACTGGTTTTACACAACTGTAACTCATATTTGTATAATACCGCATTATTGTTAAGTAGATTTTTTTTTAAATTAAACCAAAATTGGAAAATCCGACTTTTCGTGTTGTCTTTAACAGGTTCCACAGGTTTCTTCACTCCTGCTGTCACATGGTTGCCATGTTGAAACATCTCATTCCCGTTTTGGATCCCATTTCATTTTATTACCAATATACCTACAATAGAATAAAATATTTTTAATCTAGCTTGTCCGTTTTGATAAAAATCCAAAACTACTGTCATCTCGATGTTTGTTTAAAACTGCATCTAAAAAATATTGAAAGGCATCGCTTGTAGTCGCCTTTTGAAGGAAGAAGGCCGTCTAGTAGCTTTGGAAAATATAGGCAACTTCTGACTGAACCTTTCAAAATTAAAGCATTTTCTTCTCGTACTATAAAGATACTGGCTGGCTTGAGTAGAACTATAGAACTATAATATTCAACATAAATCACCGTCTTAAACATTTTATTGTGAACGCTGCTGCAATTTGGTTGCTTATGATCAGCTTATGTTAACTTTCCTGTACGTCTTGAAGAAGTTCTACATCTGTTTAGTTCAATAGACAGGTGGAGCTGAAGGTTTATGGATAATAGCGATAGAGCTGAACGGTAAATAATCTTGGTGTTTTCGTCAAAAAGTGAATTAATCTTCATGTCACCCTAGTTCAGTGGTTCTCAAAGTGGGGGGCGCGACCTCCAGGGGGGCGCAGAGCTACTCCAGGGGGGGCGTGGGACCGGTAAAGGAGCGATATGAATAAGTACCGTTCCAGGAAAATGAATGAGGCGATAGTTTCGCTGCAGGAGAATGAGCATCCAGAGCGCCCCCAGTCAGACCGATCAGCAGTCCCGTATTGTTTTATATTGTCTCGGGGGTCCTACTGTCCGTGATTTTCACCGGCAAGCACACTGGCAGGTTTCGGCCGGTGGCACCGGTGGCCGGAAATAATCTTAAGCAAAAACGTGTTGTCCGTGATTTTCACTGGCAAGTGTGCCGGCAATTAGATTATTTCCGGCCACCGGGACCACCGTCCGAAACCACCATTGGGTCTGGCCCCTCCTGTTACTCCCCTTGTAACCAGAGGTTTCAGGGGGAGTTACAGGGGGGGTGATATTAAACCCGGAACCAGTTCTGCGCGCGCGGGCGCCAGGGACCACTGCCCTGGTTTAACAGATTTGGCAGTGTGAATCATTATTTTGAAAGCAACTACGCTTTTCCGGTATTTCCTGGTAGCCTCGGGTAACTTGACGCGTGTTGGAAGAAGGTATCCATGATGACAACTTTAAAATAACAGCAGTGGCGCTTTAATGACCTGATGCGCTGTAGAAAAATGTCTTAACGCTGTCACCGGGCTGCGTGTCGTCTACATGCGAAAGAGGGATTAGCGGGCGAACCTTAGCGAGCCTGTTAGCATGAGGTCGGGCTGTCGCTGCTTTTGTTTACATCCAGTCTCGATGCTGGGCCCGGAGAGGTGTGTTAGCTAACCCCGCTACTAGTCTGTCTGACGGAAGTGTCATCCGACTGGGACCACACACACACACACACACACACACACACACACACACACACACACACACTCTGCTGCCACCCGAAGGGTAAGAGGGTTTACCCTTTAAATTATTACATTTATGGTTACTGCAAATACATTTTAAAATGAGTGAGTCCTTCTTTACTGCCCAGTATACATTAGGTTGTATGATGCAACGCAAGATCAATGTCTTTATGCTCACAGATGCACCGGTTACAGTTATTACAGTCAGTCACAATAATAAACAGGGTATTTGCACTAAAATACACATTTTCTTGTATTAACATGTATATCTTTGTACATTTTGTACGTTCAGAACAGATATTGGTCATCCATATTTAGTACATGATGCACATTTTGTCCTCGGCACCTTTTCACCGTGTTACCGTCTCACTGTGGAAGCTGTGGAGCAACTCTGTCTGCAGCAGAGAAGTGTAGTTGTAACAGGTAGGACAGGTACAAGTCATTAAATTAACATGGAAACCACAAAATTAAAAAGGAATGATTATTAAAATGTGATTGACTGCATGATGTCATGTAAGGATGCAGGAGGAGGAGGAGGAGGAATGTTTCTCCTCTTTATGGCATCCACAGCATTTTCTCATATATTATAACATTCTACAATTCGTCTACACAACGTGTTGATGTTTTATTGTACTTAAGGATATGTTCAGAGTAACAGGAGCCTCCTTTGCTCTGTGTTTGTCTTTCACTCTTCTGTATGTTGTGGCAGTGGCAGTAAGCTTGACTGGACCAATGTCCATCTGTGTTCTTGCAGGACTCATCCCTAATGGCTATGGATCTGTCCAAAGGCTACTCAGTCACTCACCTGACCCGCAGCCAGACTAAAGCCATGGACCGGGTCAAAAAGCCAGAGTGGTACCACCGACGGCCGGCGAGCTGCGGCACAGAGATCAGTCCCCCTTGCAGGACCAGATCCAGAGCCGCGTCCTCCTACAACTCGCTGTCCACAGCCATGCATCCCGAGGCGGGTGGACCGGTCCACTGCAGAGACACGGGGCAGGGCTCAGAGGCTTTAGGGAACTACATGAATTCAACTTTAGCGCAAGGGATCGGACTTTACCACGAAGGAGTTCACGGCAACCTGTGGCATTCAGGGTTTTATGGGCCCGACCAAACCGGCAGCCAGGTCCCTGAAAGCAGCGGAGGTGAGGAGAGCGACAGTGGCTCTGATGTTATTTTCCTGGTTTCCTCTGCGAAGGAGCCCATCATATGCAATTCTTTCATCCCAGACAGTGTGAGCCATATTGTGGAGCCCCTATCCTCGGTGGCGTCCTCTCTGGATGAAGGCAGAGGCTGTTATCATCTTCCTCAGCCTCTGAGCTCCCCCAGTCCCGACACATCATACTCAGAGGAGTCGTCAGACAGCTCAGTGGACATTCACATACATAACAGCAGGCCCATTGTGCTGCTGTCAGACCTTCGAGCTGTTTATGGGAACCTCCCTGAGTCTCCAGTAGATCTTTCAAGCGATGACAGTGATGTTATTGAAGTTTCAGTCACCAGCGATAAGCAGAAGAATCCTGTATTTCCTTGTAAGAGTCGTGTTCCCAGTGCGAAAGGACAGTCGGGCAAATCACAATCTGAAAGCGAAGACGATAAACCGCGGTGCAGGGAATTGCGTCGCAGTAGCAGGATCGGCAAGGCTGCGCCAGACTCGCCTCCGTTTACCTACAGCATGTCGCGGCAGAGTTTGAGGCGACAAGTCAAGAATGATACAGTCGGTATTTACAATGAGTGTTATGATTCTGATGAAATGGAGTTCACAGTGAGGCGGTCCAGTTCAGAGGATGTTGAGTCCGTCTCTCAGCCAGACCTGTCAGCCAGAGTGAGCAGTAATTCAGATGATTCTGATACGGACGCATACAGGAAAGCTCCCTCCAGCTCGCCTCAGAGTAATCCGCACAGCCAGCAGTCCAGCCTCAAAGCGCCGTACGTGAAAAACAATAAACGTCAACGAAAGAATCCTCTCAGCGCGTGTAAAGCTAAAAGATCCAGGACCAAACAGAAACCAAACCACAGAGCGCCCAGAGAGCAGCAGCCTCAGGCCTCGGCCAACAAGAAGGCAACCAGAAACAAAAAAGGAGTCACAAGACGGAGGAGGAAACGGTGCAGCCAGACCGGACCGTCGGCTCTGTTCTCCCCCAGAGAGCCGGAAATCAAGCTGAAATATGCAAACATAAAGGAGGAGAAGAAGGAGAAAAGGTCCCACAACTTTTTCCCCTTTGTCTTCATCAATAGAAGAGTTTGCACCGTCGTCAACTACCAAGAGGAGGAGACGACTGTGAGGAGCAACAGAGGTCAGCGTCACACATCCTCCAGGTGCGTGTCTGGGTTTGTTCCCAACACTTCCTGTTTCGTGCTGGGTCGGCTGAGGTGTGAGAGCTCAGTGTGTGAAAGGACGCAGGTCTGCTGCATGTGCGGTCAGACCGCCAACGCCGTGGGCCTGGGGGACCTTCACGGACCGTACGTCCCTGCAGGTTTGTCTGCGGATTCCCAGAACCGCCCGCTGGACTGCAAAGAGCCGCTGCAGGAGGACGGGAACTTACACAGACTCACTCCTTCAGACGAGTGCGGTGGGAACGACCGTCGCCACCCCGAGGCGCCGGTTCGCCTGGACGAGTGCTGGATCCACGAGGACTGCGGCATCTGGTCGGCGGGCGTGTTCCTGGTCAGAGGGAAGCTGTACGGGCTGGGAGAGGCGGCACGGCTCGCACAAGAAACAGTGAGTGATGACAGGAAGCAGCTCAGACGCTTCCTTCATCCACAGCTGGATCTCTGTCACCTTTAAGGATGAACTTCCTTGTATGACATCACTTTTTGCTCCTTTTCTCAGATATGTTCAACATGCCAACACACGGGTGCAATAATGGGGTGTTTCCAGAAGGGCTGTGCGAGAAGCTATCACTACAGATGTGCCATCCAGTCAGGTACACAACGCAGACACACACACACACACACACACACACACACACACACACACACACACACACACACACACACACACACACACACACACACACACCAAAGGCTCCTCTTCTATTTGCAGGATTGTGACTTCTGTTATTCTGTGGTTCTGAAACGACTTCACTGGCCCAGATCGACATAGAGCTGTGATGATGATGAGGATGGTGGTGATGGTGATGATGATAATGATGATGATGTCGGATGTGCTGGATCTCTTAAAGGGTGAACAGCTTGAGTCACTCGTGCTTCTCTCTGCTGCGTGTGTGTGGGAAGGCCGTCGTTCTTGCTCACTGCCGGACAAGATGATGAATATTAAAGGATATTTGTGTGTGTGTGTGTGTTTCAGGTTGCGTCTTAAATGAAGACAACTTCTCCATGAGATGTCCAGAGCACAAGGTAACTATTAAAGAGGAAGAGCAGAGTGCGATCAGGGGTGGAGCTTCAGTCAAGACACAGCTTCATTTGTTTATTTATGAGATCATTACTTTGTTTTTACTGAATCTGATTATTGTCACAGCATGTCATGAATTTGGAAAAGAGTGTTATGAGTTTCTTGTGTGTGTGTGTGTGTGTGTGTGTGTGTGTGTGTGTGTGTGTGTGTGTGTGGGCTTGTGTGTTTATATCCATCAGAACAAATTGTACACAAGCGTCACCAGACGACAGAAGAGATGACGCAGAAGACATTTGGGACCACTGGAAGTATGTCGAAGTAGTTTTATTAATGATGTTACAGCACAAGTAATGAAGTACGAAATATACACACTTGTAAGTATTTCAGACTCAAGTCCTGCCCTGTGTTTGTCGCCATTTGTTCCAGAATGATCCACAGATCTCCTCAGGGTGCCACGTGATCCGCCCGCCTTCACCTCTGCTGCTTTCTATCATTCATTAAGGCAAAAATGCGAGCTTCATCGTCACGGAAACGAAAACGGATGCGAAGCAGGGGCGGACACAGTTTCTCAAGATGTGTCTTTGTTTGGTTCTGTTTCTGTGTTTTGTGTCTTTAACACATGCAGGTGTGTGTGTGTGTGTGTGTGTGTGTGTGTGTGTGTGTGTGTGTGTGTGTGTGTGTGTGTGTGTGTGTGTGTGTGTGTGTGTGTGTGTGTGTGTGTGTGTGTGTGTGTGTGTGTGCTTGTATGGGTATTCGTTCCTCTGCTACACTTGGTCTAGCCGCGTCACAAACCTCATGTTTTGAATTTGAACATGGTGATTGATCTGTTTTACCAGGCCAGTTGTGTTTCTATCTTTTCTACGATTTCTTAAATGAATGCTTTCCACCGAACTGCATAAGCATAAACCTAATTTATTTTAAACAGTTGCATGCATAGTCAATGTCTATTTGCTATGACGCACTTTAGATCGAAAATTGATATTGCATCACTCGCTCTTGACAGGCGTTGGATATGTTCATAGACATTGTTGTACTGTACTGTTTAACAAATGTGATTTAAGGGACTAAACTGAATTTAAAGCTGTACTAAGTTAGATTTGTATGTAGAAATACTCTATGCTTGTTGCTAAAGGAGCTGAAAACACAAACAACAAACACAAACAACATCCAAGCCCCCCACTGAGACCACTAACCACTAGAGTTATTAGATTAAAAAGAAATGGAAGTGACCGTTTTTCTATGAACTTTGTACGTCAGGGGTCTGATGATGAGCGAGGTGACGGCTCACGCTCAATTGGAAGTTCAGGGTTTCAAGTAAAGGTGTTAAAAGATTGTTTGGTTTGGTTTCACTCTCATATTTTGTATTTTATGAGTTCACAAACACTGTTATTTAATAAAAAAGTAAATAAAATGGAAGGCGTATTCACACTGTTGGACCGTGTCTCCAGTATTTATTGTCTCATTCCAGAATTTAGATTTCATTACACTCTTAAAAGGTTTTCACACTATTGACCATGAAAACTGTGTGTTTTGTACATTTTACACAAATGGGTGGAAAGCCTCAATAATATTTACTTCTACCTGATTGCTTAAAAAAACACTTTGCATGATATATTATGAAATTCACATACTAATTTGTGTAATAACTTCAACTGAACTGCACCAATTCTTTCATTTTCATTCTGTTTTGAAATTCCCATGCAAATGCAATATCACGAATTGGCCAGCAGATGTCCTCATTTTAACCATTCACTGCTTCCTGGCGATTATTTCGTTCAGTTGCCTCAAAGCCGACCTGCGCTTTTTACGCAGTGCTTACGTCATCATCAGGCGTCAAGGGGTTAAATGAAACAGACGATTAATCTAAACATTCATTTAAACATTTATCTCTGCCGTCATTGTATCCTTTGGTTTGAAATGGTAACGTTAGAGTGAGTAGGTGCCGCAATCCTCTCCAGCTTGGCACAGTTACACAGCTGTCAGGTGACTTAGTTGTGTGAAACAAACCAAGCTCAGCACATTCACACACACAAACCCCCCCACCCCCCAGCCGTCAATCAGTCATGGTTTAACCCGGCGCAATAAAGTTCACCTGGAAGTCTGCCTCACTGTTTGACTTCCCTTAGCCAGATGACAGCAACAGGTAGGAGCCAAACGCTACTGGTGGTGCTTATTTGAACCTTGTTTGTTGAGCTTTAGATTCTTCTGGCTGGATGTTGCACACTCACACATGCTCACACTTTGCTGTGTATGTAACCTGTATCTGTGTTTGTTGTTTTCAATACTGTTTTTCATGCGTGAGAGCCAGTGTGTCATGATTCTGCAAAGGCCCTCTGAGCCTTCATTCTTTCAAATGTTCAATCCTGCATGTTTGCTTTTCACTTGATGAATTCTCACTCGACAAATTTCACTGCATTTTGCAAGAATTGACTCGGAACTTCTGAGGTTGAAATGACAATGTAAAAGCTAATTTGCAGAGAAGCTGTAGCATAAGCCGCACTAGCAGCTAACTTTGCCCTCAGTTGATCCTTGAGTTTGAGAGGCTCGACGTAGATCAGAGTAGGTGCCTCCCAGAAATCCAACCCCTCGTCCTCGCTGTTAGAGTTTGAAACAGGCCAGACTCCTGTTTGGGTCCAGACACAGCCTGGGTACTGCCTGTTATACCTCATGTCTCCACTGCAGGGCGCTGTAGCAACCTCACAAACTCCTGTAGTGTAAATACGGCAACACGTCCACCACCACTCCCCTCCCCCGATGGAAGGACCCCCCCCCCCCCCCCCCCCCCCCCCCCCCCATTCCCGACACATTGTAATCATTGAATCTATCTCCGGTAACAATTTACAGCTCTTCTTCCACAATTATCAGGCTGCCGACCTGCGGCAGGATGTGGAACATTTCTCACCTTTCTGTATCTTGTTGAACATCGGCAGGTGTGAACTTGACTGTTCACACCTGCTGATGTCAGCTGTCGTCATCGGGATTAGTTTATTTCCTCTGGCAGATGTTTTCATGCAGTGTTTTAGCAGGAGGTTGCAGCTATTAGTTTATATTAAGCTGTGAGACAACAGATCAGGTATAATTTAAAATAAAAAGCTAAAGTTCATTCAATAGTAGCTTTAGTTTGATTCTGGTGATCAAGTTTCACATGAACGTGTTGAGAAAATGGCTGTAAGACTGTGGAGGCGAAGAAGCTCTCAGGCCTCTCTTGTCTAGAAAATGGATGAATTGACTTATTTTTCCGGTGCAATGGCTCTTATAAGGTTGCTGTTCATGCCTGCGGTGTTGCTTGAAAAGGTCCATCCCCTTCGGATATATTCCTTTCTTTATTGCATTTCATTTTATTCCCCCTCACATTTCCCTTTAGCCTGCCTCTATCTGCAACTCAGATCTCTGCGTATAGCATCCCTTGCTTGGGATTGAAGTGTTATCTCTGCTCCCATGACTGATGGATTCTTCTGAACACACGACCCCTTGTTATCGCCATGCTGCATTTACAGGCCTCCCTATACAACTCTCCCATGAAATGCTGCTGTGCAGGTTGATAAGGACAGTTCATTTGATCAGGAGCTGGTTCCTTCCACAACTGTCAAACACCTAATTTAGTTGAGCAAATGTGGCTACTAGCATGAGGACCAGGAGGGAAAACCACTGCATTCATGCATATTGGGTTCATGTCGATGCATTAATAATTTTACACCTTTACCATCCAACCACTTGCAGTAGATTTTTCAAATTGTGTCTATATGCTCACATGGCCTATAGAATCAAAGGCTTATTATGCAGCATGCATTTCCTTGAAGGTTATTTGAAACCTGGTTGCAGCTCTGCTCTGAACCTCTCTCCACACATTTATCAAGTTCTATTCCTTTACCTGTATTTCAATGTCACTCTGAATAGCGTTCTTTCTGTTTTTACTGAAGACTTGTTTGTCCTTGTTTCCCTAAGAGGGTTTTTAAAGGCCCTCTATTCAGTGACCTCAAAAAACCCAGACGTGTTCCTGCAGCTGAACATATTTTACCTTTTTAAAAAGAAAACAAAATGGAACCCGAGGTCATCTCCCCTTTACTTTCCTCGCACTGTTTTGAAATTTAATTTATAGTCCAATTTGATTTTCTAAAATGCTCTCAGGCCACACAGGGTTTGCTGGCGGCTCATCTAAACTCTTGCCTCGTCTTACCAGAACTGAATGTGCAAAGACGGTGGTGGGTGAAGGCAGTGAAATCACTAAGTGCAGTGCGCTGCGCTGCAGTTAATTGCTATGCTGAACGTGCAGTGTTACTTGATGTGCTCTTCGGCTCGACGCTGCTTGGCTTGCTTGTGTTCTGCTCTCCTCTACATCCAGGCGGATCCACACTCTGCCTTTACTTGGGCAGATTGAAGCTGGAAACACTAACACTCCTTCCGCTCCCCCCATTCTCAATCTGCAAAATGTCATCCACAGTGAAATCCACATTTGCATTATGATTAAGTGTTGTGCTTTGCTGCATTAAAAGAGAAGCTGTTTAGCCTCAGTCTGGCATGTTCACTTGACATTAGACCTTTTGTTTCACTTGAAGATGGATTTTTTTAAACAGTAACAGATTCAGTGCTACCTGGGTGGGTGGGTGGGTGTTATGTAATGCAGCTTTTGGAGGCAGCTAGTGCTTACTTCCAACCAAGCCAGAAAAATGCCTCACTGCTTTCAGAGCATTGTAGAACAGTTTATTGTTGTATTGCCAACATACAGCCACGTCACTTTATTGTAGAAAATTGTTTTGTTCTTTTAAACAATGTAGGCTTCAACTTATGAAGAAACTTCTGTCTTGCTTCTCTCATTTCGCATCTTCAAAAGTACCACAGCTGATTTGGTTCTGGCTCTATTCATTTGTAATAAATAGAGAGGTCCTTGCTCCTCTTCATGATCTACTTCCAAGTAGAAAGCGCGCCTCTGTAACACTTCTATACTCGAGGGCCGTTGGCATGGGAACATTTTCACATTCACGGACATAAACCCTTGTTGGTTATAGTCTGTAGTCTGTTGAGGTTTTCTTCATCATTAACAGCACAGTGACCATTTTGACTCTTGGGGCGTTTATTTCAATAATGTTCCACCAGAGTGACATCACTTCATGCAATATTTCTGAAAAACACAATTTCCAAAACATTTGAATCCCCAGGCTAAAGACTTTATTTGTGGTGTACGTATTCGTCCACCTTTCACATTTTCAGGCTTTAAATTTCCCAGTGAAGTTCACAACGGTAACGAAACGAAAACAAGAAAATGTCATCACTTTCTTTTTTCCTTTTCTTTTTTTCAAAGCTTATTAGGTCGTATCCCTTTAATCGCACAACACTGCATGTTTTCAATCATTTTAATTTTAATTTTAATTTTTAATCAGCTTATTCAGTACAAAGTCAATTTCCAGGATGGGGATTTTTCAGAAAATTCCAATTATGATGATAAATAGAACGGGGTTTGATTCATTTATAAATCATGCAAGTAAAAAAAATGACTAGTTGTATGAAGTATTCCTTCCACCAGCTTATTGCCTCACCAAGTAGCCGAAGACAAAGTGAGAATTTTGCCTAGAAGAGACGTAAACGTTTGCAGGTCGTTGCGAATGACAGCCAGCTTTCCAAAAGATCATAAAGGAAATGATTGATCAAAGGTGGCATAGTTTCTTTTTGAGTGAGTGTGCAGCAGGTTGTTGGGAGGATTTGTAGGTTATGGACCTGCGGCGTATAAATATTGATTATACGCCTATTGAGCCTGATGAGTTTCCAGCCTTTCCTCTGGTTACACTAATGTACAGACAAGTGTGTAGGCAACACAGGCAAACATGAAAAGGACATGTTGAATCTGTTCACTCATTTACATGGACTTTGATGGGAGGCTGTGGCGTCTCACAATGAACACTACTGAAAGAAACGGCTCTTTTGAAGGCCGTATCAATCCGCTTCAAAAAGCCTTTTATCGTCGTTTTTAAAAATGTGAACAAAACGTATAACATCCTTGTCTCTTATGCTGCTTGATTAATACAAATTCATAAATTAAATACATTTAAAACAAAATACAAAAATGTACTTTACATTGACACATCTACTAAACAGAGAAATGATATAATAGAACACACACACACACACACACACACACACACACACACACACACACACACACACACACACACACACACACACACACACACACACAGCAGTCACAGTAGATCACTGAAGACCATTTTTATGCACACATTGTCATTGAGATCCAGTTAAAGAGAATCACTTCAGTTTCTGTTAAAGTCCTTTTTGCAGTGACTGTATTTTTCCACAAACTTCCACAATACTGCATTGCTTGTGGATTTTGACCTTTTTTTTCGCGATGCTTCAGCTGTGTTCTTTACAGGTTGTTCATAGAGTTCACGATGTCTTTCAGTCACGCAAGTATAAACCACATCAGGAGGCTACGGCTTGTGATTGTCCCGACTTGCACTTCATTTCCTCAGAGTGCATCTTCATCAGAAACGAATGAATACACAGCGAAGCTTCAACCACGTCGCAGATCGTTTGAGCACAGCTCCAAGCGGCAACCACTGCACTTCCTCACTCAGCCTTCCTCTCATACGGAGAGATCCTCCTTCCAAAGCCCCATGTGTGCCAGCATGCAGCCTGTGTGAGCAGCAGTCTCTTAAACGCAGATCTCGATGGGCGTGGCTACCAGGATGCGGCCTCGTTCGTTGTTTTCTCTGTTCACCCGCTCGTAGCTGCCGGTAGAGGAAGACGAGCTGTTGGTGGACATGGAATAGTGGCTGTCCATCATGATGCTCCCCTTAGCGACCACACAGGCAGGTGACAAACTCTGCTGCTTCAGTCTGTCCACTAGCGTGTCCTCTTCAGATGAGGACGAGCTCATGTCCAAAGGAGGCCCGCTACTCGCTAAGGCACCATTGCTACTGCTGCCATTTCCATTCTCTGTGTCTAGCATCCAGCACTGGTTGAAGTAGCTGAAGACTTCTTTGACGGAACAGCGGCGCTCCTGCTCAATGGACAGGAGCCTCCGAAACATACGCAGAGCTTCATCTGTGAACCGGCGCCACTGTGAGGGAACCGTGCCCGTTCGTCGTCGCTGCCAGCGGACAAACTCCTCATAGAAGATGTCGTTGGCCATGGCCTTCTCCCATGGGAAGTTTCCTGTCAGCATGCAGAAGAGCAACACGCCAAACGCCCACACATCAGTGCTGTAGTCCACGCAGAACCCTTCATGCCGCGAGGTGTCGCACAGCTCGGGGGCGGTGTACGGGATGGTGCCGCTAACACGTTTCACTGGGGAGCCAGCACGCCGCGTCATGCCGAAGTCTGACAGCTTGACCTTGCGGCATTCCTTGTCAAAGATGAGGACATTTTCCGGCTTAATGTCTCTGTGGACCAGCTTCTTGCAATGCAGGTAGTCGAGGGCGATGGCCACCTGGTGGACGCAGCGCTTGGCCACCGTCTCAGGAAGGCCGACCTGAACAAAAAGCAGGATCATGAGTTAACACACGGGGACAGCAGTGGAGGTAATGCATAAATCCTGTCCAACAGTTTCTGATATTACATGAAATCAAATGCGGCGGTGTAATTTGACCTACAGGGTCATCACACAACGCTGAGTCTCCCTGTAGCGCATAACCGTTAGCATCACAGTTTTGGTTTTCTGGTCCAAGAACGCGTGATGGTTCTATGAAATACGTAGGCTGGCACAAAACAAAGGGACAAAGTAAGTGATTGTTGGAGAAAGTTCACTCCATCTCACCTGTGGAGGAATGATGTCAAAGAGGTCTCCTGCCAGAGCGTACTCCTGGGCGAAGATGTAGTACTCATCGGTTTCGAAGGCGATACCATACATGTTGATGATGAAGGGGCAGGGCGACAGATACAGGGAGATGCTGTACTCCCTCAGGAAACTCTTCAGCTTGGTCGTCTTCTTTCTTAAAAACTTCAGGGCCATTTTTGTACCTAAGAGGAGCACAGAAGCGTTTGCGTACGTCAGAAGTTTGGATTTATCTGAATGGCTTCCTAATTTTACACATGGAAATAGCTTGTTTTCATTTCAAATTAAAATTGACGCCTCAGAAGCAAATCCTGAGCCTTTTTGGGGGGATTTATGATGTAAATATTCTAAATCCTCCGTTGGACTAGATTCTACAGTGTGAAGGGGATAATTACATGTCTGGATTTTGGTGCAAATTGAAAGTTAGTGTGAAGTTTACGGCTGTAGATTAGTCAATAATAGGATTAGGAGGGCCAAGAAAAGACATGACGTCAATCTGTGGACTTATGTAATGTAAAGACAGTGAACACATAGGACGGGCGCGTTGGGCTGTTTGCCAATGGAAGGCCAATTTTAGAGACGGCTGTTTGAGAGGAGAAGAGCAACAGCGAGGAGAGAGAAATTGAGAGAGGGGAAGAAATCCTCCAGACAATAACTTGGAGAGCCGCCCGATTACAAAGCTTGTGCACTCGTGCCTGTACCAACAGTCGGCCAAAAACCTGAGCAGACACATCTGCAATACCAGCGGCTCAGCTCGGCAAAAGAAAAGGTTCCTGACTTTGTAGCTAATTCTATTAATATTGCAGATCATGTGAGAGAAGCAGGCGAGTCTGACGGTTAATTACGATGGGGACAAATGAGAGGAATCCTCAGGACGCTATCTAGCCAGCACACCTGCTGGAGGTAAACAACCTCTGTGGAACAAAATAACAAGCTTTCTGAGATACTAACCGACCATCGGGAATTTTGTTCCAGTGTGGAAAGAACAGAACATTTCTGGCTTGTTGGCGACATAAGCACAGTTTCAACTCAGTAAACCATCATTAGACGGCGATGGGGCCATTTTACTCACCGAAAGCTTCTTATTAGTCATTCAATTAAAATCTATATACCATGTTAAATTTCTTTGGTAAATGACCGTACATATTGTCAGTGGGTGATTTTTGCTGGTGATAGATTTTGGTGTCCTGTTCATCCTGTTGGGTTCTATTCAACAATAATCAGCCGCTGACTCATTTGTCCCTGACTTCTCTTGTAGCCACCTTCATCGTCTCACTGAGCCAGAAATGCTCAAGACAGTCATTAAATAGAATTAAAAGTAATGAACAGTTCTGGATATAGTGTAAAAACCACACCTTTTCTTCCATTTTATGTCTGACTTATCTGCAAGTTCCTGCTGCTCTGAAATGGAGTTATTATGATTCATAGGTCAGAAATGATGTTAACTTCAGCCCAGCTGTTTCCACGGTCACCCTGACATTTCAGCTGAGCTACGTTATTGTCTTAGTGCTATTAAAACCACGCTTTTCTCTAATGCCTCTGACAGCCGGTAATGAAAACATAGGTACATATGAATTCTCTCCTGCCGTGCAAGTGCGACCGATATGTAATGCATCAATCAACGGAGCATTTAATGGCTTGGAAAGGTCACTGTTCATCTTGGCGGCAGAAAGCAAGTGGTGGTGATTGGCTACGTTACTCCAGCATTCTGCTCCATAAATGTGTTAAATGGAGGTTCTTGGCTTGAAACACGGTTGAGCTTTTGATGTTCTTGGTGGATACTGGTGTAACGTCACTCCCTAATTTGAAGTATTCAACTCCCTTATCTCCCATTTGGGCCCATCAACACATTCCTCTGTCTGTAGAAAGTACTCACCTCTGATTTTGTGGATGACCAGGTCCACTTTCCCGTAGGTCCCTTTGCCCAGTTCTCGGACCACCTCATAGTATTTGTTGATGTCCAGTTTTTCCAGGTTTTGTGCCGCGATGAGCTGGAGTTCCTCCAGGATGTCGATAGAAGCGCGAGAGCCATGGGTGGAGGAGTTCATTGTGGTGGAGGGGAAGGTCGGGGGCACAGGGCCGGTCTGCAGACAAATGTTCCTAGAGAACAGGAGGAGCAGGAAGGAAAGCAAGGGTTACAATGAGAACAGGATCCACAACACTCCACTGTGAACAGTACACACCCAGTGTACTGTATACAGCATTTTTTTTCAGCATTGTGGGGGAAAAGCAGAATACTTTGTGTCTACGCCAAATCAGCGCTTGTATAACCCCGAATCCTGCGGTAAACACACATCTGCCTCTTCCTCTTTCTCCAAGATCCATTACCCAGCGAGACCAACGCTACTGGAGACCAGGGAGCTGAATGATTAATGATCCAAAATGTGATTTGAAGAGTGCAATTTTCAAAATGCAAGAGCTGCACATTTAATCATAGCCTGCATTATTAACAAGCTATGAAGAGGAGAAACTCAATACCAGTGTTTGAACATCAGTCTCACAAGAACGGGGTTCAGAACAGAACTGAGTTTTGTGCGACACATTTCAGATGTTACAAAGCAAACGCTACAAATCTGTCAGCATTGATATTAAAAGATTGATCAGGAGAATCCCCATTAGTTTTACCCCAAATTGTTTAAATAGTTCAGGATGAAGAAGGGCAGAAGAAATGTTGAAGTTCAGGCACAGCTTATTCCTTAAGTTACTCAGCATTTCCACCTGGTATTGGTCAGAAGGATCACAGTTAAGTTGTTTTACCCTAAAGAGTTTTACCCTCCACTGCTGGAACGTAATTGTCAACCTGCAACACAATACAAGATGTAACCATTGAGTCGCAAAAGCTGGCAGTATGTGAATCATAGCGCAAACGAATGAGAGTAAAGTATCGCTATCCGTGGCTCTGATCCTGTCAGGTGACGGCTACTGAATGAACCTCCAGCATTAATGAACTTCTAATTCTGATCGGATGTGTTTGTACTCTCACGCTGCTGGGCTCTATTCTCAGCAAATCTGTTATCCCCCTCCCCCTTGTGCTACCAGACGAGCCAAACAACACCCGTTTGCTGAATCCTCCATCTCCCGCCGCATCACCCACGGCAGCCGACAGGTCTGAGTGACTGGGGAAACTTCACAGCCCTGATGGCGCAGCAGAATTGTACCATCTCTCATTATCAGGGATGAAAAAGTGTTGAATGAGACAGGATGCTAGCCACATCCTGTGCATCAGGTCCATCTGTGCATGCCTCAGAGACGTCTCATGTCTGGGTGGGTGTGTGTGTGTGTGTGTCTGTAGAAGAGTGTGTACACAAAGATAAAAAAGTATGAAAACAAGGAGATAAAACAAATGTTTCACTGGAAGGAGTTATAAAGAAAAACATGTGGCTCAATGAAAACGAGATTCATTTAGAGGTTAGTTGTGGAGGGAAAGTGTCTCTGGACAGCAGCAGTAATTGCTGTGTGCAGACCAACGACAAGCTGATAAAAATGAGGCGTCAGCCGAGCCCAAAGGTGCCAACCGGCTGTCCATCACCGGTCCACTCAGCATCCCAGTGACAAGGTCAATAAAGCGAACACAGTGGGAAAGGAACGGCCACGTCATGGTGTTTAAAGAGAGCTGTGACAGCCAACCTGATCCGTGTGCAATCTGCAAACCAAACCAGCGTTGGGAATTAGATTTGATTCAAGTTTAGTTTTTTCTCAGTGAGCTTCAGTCAAATGAGTCACAAAATGTGAGTGCAATCAAGTCTAATGATTTCCCAGAAAATCTCTGTTTCTTTGTAAGTTGGAACATTTTTGGGGCAAAATATAGCTGGTTCACTTTTCAGGTCTATAGGAATGTGACTGGACCCCATGGGAAACGTCATGAAAGGTTCCCTGCAGAGGTCTTCACAAGTACAACCAGCTCGTTGTGACTGAGACTTGAGTGAGATCCAAATGACATTCAGTTTTGGGCTGGAGCCATGACATTGCCTCCAATCTCAGGTTTGTGAGTCCGTATGGCTCTGGACACTGTGCGTCAGAATCCTCTCAGGAGTATCTTTGCTATTTGATGGCGGCGTGGTTGAGTTGCACCGATTGCTGCAGGGGGCGGGGGGGCACTACATTTAAAGGTCGGAACAAATTGCCATTTATGCAACAGACTGAGAGGAGCTTGCATCATTTAAGCAGGGCGACGTGTTTACTACTACTCCTTTGTTCTACCCTTAGTTTCAGTGAACAATAACAGCCTTGACGTGCGTGTGTACAGTGAGTCAAACTTCACGCTGGATGTCTCCCTCTTCAACATCCTGCGTATCCTCCTGAGCATAAGCACAAGCTCCTATGTGCCTTCACGCCGCTGTAATATCAAAGAGCCTGGAGATGAAACGAGCCACAACCTGCACTCATTAGGAGCATCTTCTCTGTCGTGGCACAGACGCTTTACCCGGCTCCCCAGGGGGGCTTCAGGGAGCGCCGAGCCCCGTTTACTTCTCGGATGAGGGGAATGAGACTGCCTGGCTTTGTCTCTGGCTCCCCGGTAATCAAGGCACAGCTGGAAGTCAGCCAACCTGCCTTGCGTCGGGGTTCCTTTTCTCCCCGTCTGCACCTCCCTGCTAATGTTACCTGTCTTTTTGCAGCGCACACAGGAGGGAAAGCGAATAGAGTTTCACCCTGGGAACACTTGTGAGGGATCACTGCAAAGCTATCAGAGCAGCCAGTGGAAAGACTCAGCTCGCCCCCGTGCAGCAACAGCAACTAAATGCCACGCCTGTGCATTTGCGACTGCTGGTAGATTGAACATTAAAAGTGCTGAGCAATGCCCTCCCTGCCGTTTGCCAAACATGAATCCTCAAACATCGAGTGCTGCAGAAAAGCCGCCTGTGCCACCTCATTTGCGTTTGGGCCAAAATCGACTTGTAAGGCTTTGGCACCTAATTAATCATCTGTAATGCTAAAATCAATATGTCACCCTGTTGAAAAATACTGAGCAGTAATGAACAAATGCTACATTCTCAGGCTGTTTCAGGTTCTCTCAATGAAGACCTCCAAAGCTTCACAAAGAGAAAGACATGAAGATAAAAGTGAATGCCTCCTCGTTACATCTTAGTCATACATGTCCTTGAGCTGTGCCTGCATTATTTTCTGAGCCTCCACACAGTTTCCATTCAAATCTTTCAATATTCAAGGCCCATTCTGCAGACTACAGCACTACTGAGGACCTGCTAAGTGAACCACACACGGCCAGAAATGCACCACACTACAAAACGGAACAATGCCAATGACCTAGTTGGGGACGTAATTTCCCTGAAAATCACTTGTATCAGAGATATAAAATGGCCCTTTTGCACAACGCGCTAATGTGCTTGCATGCGAAACCTTTCATGCATTGTAAAGAGAGAAGGCACAGGTCTGTGTCCGGTTCAGGCTACGTCTGCTCCGACATCTGTGCCCGTTCTCCGTTGAACTGAAAATATCACAGCGGAATGGAGCGGCCCGCTTCAAAAGGAGTTCACCGCACAAAGACAGGACGAAGGAAATTTAATCAGAGCCGTTTGATTTATAAACTGTGACCGTGCACGCCTGCCGCGGTTACGATGTGGCTCTCATCCAGTGCAGTAATAAATGAAAACAGTGAACCTGTCATCCTCCCTGTCTCCTCTGCTAGAGGGAAGACGATCACTGATTTGAGTGGAAAATCCCCCCCGTGCTATGCAGAAAAGCAATATACAGAGAAGAAAATGAAAAGGCAGCTAGTTAAGGTTGATCCACTGCAATATTAGGGACAAGTAAGGGTCACTGACTCAACAGAATTGGAATTTTGAGTTCTGCTGGTCTGGCAGGTTGTGCAATTACCTGAGCCGTTGACCCTCTGGAGCGCCGGTGCTCGTTTTGTGCTCGAACAGAGAGGAACGGACTCATAACACGCTGGATATTTTTGCTTCAACCGAGAGCAGAGGCCACCTCACCTCTATTTACTGTAGGTTTTAGAATCAGCACAAACCAAATGCTGTTCCTTTTCCACTGGGGAGATAATCATGTTTTGACAAATCCCACTGCAACGGTAACTAGCTCCAAAGTCAATTTCGCAGCGAGATGTAATTTAATGTGCGTATTATGAATCTGGCTCGGAGGATATGAGCACTGAGAATTGAGTGCTTTCTGCTTTTATGCATTAATTCTTCCCCGTTGTAGATGCTGTTACCATCTTGTTGTTCAGCGTGACCTCTGTACGTCTGAAACTGAATATTTAAGAATGATAATACACTTATACTTGAATAACAAGAGGCCCTGCTATCCAAGGGACGCTGTTACACAAGAACTACCAAGCAGATTACAGATCTGCATTTTAAATCTACAAATGTATAACATCTCGGTGAAGAAACAAGACAAAAATAAGAAAAGAGGACGACGGTATAAATATATTCTAGAGCAACCAGAGGTCAGAGAGAGCACAACAAGAACTCGGCTCACCGCAGGACAAACACGCATCAGTAACACTGGTCTATACACAACTGTGCTCCAGTGTTCACTCTCCATCTCTGCGAAAGTGTCAGATTTAGAACTGAACTGCATAGCTTGCATTTTTTCAGGTTTGAACGCTGCAAACTGAACAGAATGAACAAGCAGTTGCTGTTTTGCTTCGTCACTGTGGGCAAAACGAACGGCGAGTTAGAGTTTGTGTTATAACTTCAGGAGAAACCGCAGCGTTTGTTCTTCGTGGATCCACTATGCCGGCTGAAACATGGCAGCTGCCGTATCAGCCGCAAAGCATTTGTCACCAAGGGATAGATACCAGAAATGGAAGTGGAATGGCGTTCCTGGCTTGGAAAATCAAAACGTTCCTGTTTTGAGTGCCAAGCTAATGCTAAAAGGTTTGGTACTGTGGCAGTTCTAGTACCAACAGGGGTTTTGGTGTCTTGGCGCAGCAAGAAGGAAACAAACTGTGCTTCTCACAAATATGCTTATCTGGGGATCCTTTTTCCAGAACATTGGTGATCAGTAAAAACAGCCTTTCTAGGGTTCCATCTCTTCCAGCCCCCCTCCTGCCTCTGTGGTCGGTGGGTTTAACCAGGTGTGTTACACTGTGACAACCAGATGTTATGGAAGCAAAGGACTTATCAAAAACAGAGCATCCAGGACTTAAGAATCATCAAATCTCCTGTGAGGTCTTTGCTCTTTTATATCATCACCAGTATTGTCTATTCCAGTCGGTGTGAAAAATGTCTTTTCACATCTCTGCGAGTGAGAAGATTTCCACCCAGCGAGCGTCTCGTTCTCCATCGAATGTTTGCGTCGCTCAAACTCCATCCTGCCTCGTCTTCGGCTTTTACACCAGCAGTTTACCTCTGTGGGTTTTGTCCTGCAGGGGGCTCGGCCCGTCCACTCTCATACTGGTGTGCACGGAGCTGTGGAGCACATGAAAGCTGCCGGGCGGCTTTGTGCCTGCAAGCTCAGCGGCACATCACACTCATACCAACCATCCCTGTGAACCCCACGGTACACTGGGTAATGTTGCCCCTTTGTCTTCTTTAAGCTCCCCGTCTCTGTAGCTCTCTTTCTCTCTCTCTCTCTCCGCTGATAGAATGTGTGTGTCTGCTGTTCTGTGTGTACAGTATGCAGTAATGTATAATAGATAACAAAGGCCAGGCAGACAGCTTGATATCTCGCCGTCATCTCAGTTATACACACCTAGACGCACTTCATCAGCTGGGAAATGCAATTTAGAAGCTATTAATGGAGCAATACATTTACATACTATACAATTATGCTAATTAAAGCAAGCTATTGCTGAAAATGTGCCAGTAAATGGTTCAATCATTCATGTTTAAGTATTCAGCCTCTAATGGTGGACAGATGCAAAAATATTGACTACATTTGACCTTGTTTCCCTACTCATTCATATTTTCTATCTCTTTGTCTTTTGATTTTTGATAAATCTCTTTCGCACCCAAATATACTGAATATTTGATGCTATCCAAATTCCATATAAGTCAACTGAGAATAACGGTTAATGACGAAGATGTTCAACCAACCGATCAGCAAAGCCAAAAAGTCCACAATTTTTATCACCTTACACTCATATTAACTCAAATATTACTCCCCATATGTAGAGATTGATATGTAGATTCATTATTAGCAGCAGTATCGTCCAGCTATGGGTCCAAATTCATCCCGGTTGTTTTAAAATGGCATTTTAACAACACAGATCATTTACCCATAATGCTGAATTCACTGGTGTATGTGAGCTAATGTCCATCAGTCACAAAGAGTCCAAGATATGATGTCATTGTCAGTAATCAGTGTGTCTGTGAGCCCTCAAACATCACACACACACACACACACACACACCTCCAGATGATACATTTCAGAATGTGGCAGCACAAAGACTTGAACTGTGCTGCTGCTCTCACACACAAAGCATGCATTACATCTGGTACCACATACACACATGTAACAAGCACTGTAGGCGTGTGTGTGTCAGTAATTGTGTGCAATTGTCAAAATACTGGGTGTGTGATGAATACATTGGAATATGGAATGTAAACAATATAAACTGATGATAGAGAATGAAGGAATCTCATGTTGACACTTCACACATTTGCACATGGGACACAACACCATGACAGCAGCTCCATTGTTCTGCCCATTGTGATGTCACGTTGTGCACGAGGAACTTTTGTATGCAATTTGTTCCTGGGCATTGAAAGCATCATTTTGTTCTCAGTCACACAAACACACACACACACGTGTTTTAACAAGAGAAAAATGTCACGGTGCAACAATGCTGCCTTGTAAACACACACACACACACACAGGTCCAATGTGATGCTTTGGACCGAGACACTGGAGCCCCACGGCTGCACAGAGACGTGAAATGAGATGTTCAAAGGACAAACTGTGCTCGGGGATCAATCGAAACACAACGTAGGCAAAACCTATAATTGCCGCTTAATTGGCTTAGCGTGGCAATGACGGAGGATCTTACCTGCTAAATGGTGCTGCATTCAACGTGAGCTGTCAGTCCATCCACACACACACTTCAGTCTGTGTGCGAGGGAGCAAATGTCGCAGACAGAAGCCGTGATTTGTCTTCTGTGTGCGGGTGAAAACTGTGCAGAGTTGAGCCGTAGATGAAACCTGGAGCTCCGATGTCTCTCTCTATCTGTCTCCCTCTCTCTCTGCCTGTCTGTCTCCCTGCCTCTGGTTTATGTCTCTCTCTCTCTCTATGGTTTGCTCTATTGTCTCCGCACTATAGCACAAGCCCCGCCCACCGCCGCTGCCGTCCAATCAGAGCCCAAAGCGACAGTGCGCTCCTCTGCAAAGATGCCCACTTCAGGGACTGTAGGAATTTAGTGTTTACAATCAGTTTCAAAGAATCAGGTTGAGATATTTCGAGAAAACTAAATCGAAGTTTTAGGAAAGTAAAGTCAAAATGTTTCCAGAAATGTCAAAATGTTGCGATAATGAAGTTGTTGTATTTTGAAGAAACAAGAAACAAACAACAAAGTCATAATAATATGACAAACTGTTAACTAAGTTGTTATATTACAATCATGGATTTACGTTCTCGATTTAATTCTCAACCTATAGTGACGGAGCAATAAACAGCACTACAGTGATTTGTACCTGAAACTGTGCTTTTTTTTTTCTAACAGAATACAGTAGAGACAATAACATCTTTAGGAAGTGATGAAGACAAATAATGAGACAAATGACCATGCATGTATAGGGTTCAGCAGAAATATCGTTTGGACCACCTTCTATTTGGCCTTTGAACGCAGCACGAGAAGACAACATCATGCATGAAACACAGCTGTGAGTGAGTCAGATGCCCCTTTCTACTCATCTGTGATTAACGTCAGTATGCAGCATTAGTGAATGGAAAGGTGTGAGTGACATCAGACACTTTATTTATTTCAAGCTTCATTTGTCCTTTTTTTGTCCTGTACCATTTTATTCCAATGCTCTTTTTGTGTTTGTTATAATCCCCTGGCTCTGCTCTAATGCTCTGTGCTGTCCCTATAGATCTGCACCTCGATGTATCCAGCTAAGTCCCTTGAACAGCTTCATGCATTTGGTGAATAAAGAGATTATGATTCTGTGACAGTGAAGAATTAGTGGTGAAGCCTTGTAACAGACTGTATTGTTTTATAGGCCATGACTCAATGGTTATGTCTGAAGGGAGAAACCAGAGGGGCACTGATCACGGAGAGTTCAAACCTCAGCCTATGACCTCACGTTGTTACACTGAAAGAATATGTCAATCATGTCTAGGAGTTTTTCTCTGTATAAATGGCAAGAATTCAAGTCTTCATAACTACAAACTAATCCAAACTGGGTTTTGAGAAGAAAAAAAAGGTAAAACTAAAATGCAATAATGCACAAATACACACTAAACTGACTCCTTTTTATGTGTAGTGTTTCAGATTAAATGCCTTTTCAGTGTCTATTGTGTTGCATTGTAGAGCAATAATGTCCTACAGTAACATCAGGAAGTTGAATGTTGTTTATTTAAAATAAAATGCCCCATGTGAATGTAATTTGTTCTTTAAAGAGGTAGAATTAGTGTGTGTTCATATCTGAGGCTTGATTGAAAAGGTCTTAGATTGACGCTGAGTGAGCGAGCCAGAGATCTAATGATTTTGTGGAAAACATATTAGGTGTTTATTCATCCTGTCTTTTTCAAAGCTTAACCTAACAAAATCAAAAGAGGAATGATGGAGGTCACCAAAAACTAAAACGGAAAAACGAATGAGCTGAAAATGAAACCAAAATTAAAAAAGTACATTGAGGTTAAGCACATGACATGAAATGGAACTGAATCTGCCTCGGTTGCTCCCATGGCAGGGACTTTGAAGTTGTTTAGCACGCAAACGACTCACCTAATTTGACCTCTCTGACTTTCATCTATCCCCAAACATCAAAAGAGAGGATTTAGCTGCAACCTGTTCTGCTGAGGATGAGTGTTTGGACGCCCGCAAAAAAAGACTTTAATGAGCTGGAATCCCTCCAGATGTAGAAGAGGACAGTTAAGAGAGACAGAGTGTCAGATCATCCAACAGTGAACTAATCTGCAGTGATGTGGTTTTTCTTTGCACGTGTCTTCTCCTGCAGTGGCCTGTTCTTTTCACCGACGTGGTGTCAGAGGATCATTACAATTCATTGGGTCCCGAGTCATAGCATGCGTCACCATAGGGATTGGTATTCAGCAGGCACAGAATGGATAAGTCTCCAGGGAGACAACCTGAGAGCTGCTGCTGCTGGGACAGAGGAAAACAAGCAGCGCTGTGGAGGAAGAGTCATTGATTTCTTATTTTGTTACACGACGCAATCACTGCTGAATTCATTCACACGCCACCAGATTTCACTGCATTTTGCTCTCAACGCGTTCTTATTTGAGGCGCACAGAGATTTTCACTTTGCCAATTTTACAGTCAAGTGCTCTCAGGAGAACTCCTTTGTTTCTAAAATTGACTAGCCGACAACACCTTAAATCAGCCCGTGAGGTGAAACCCCAGAGAGCAGGAGGGGGAAGTGATTCCAGCATTTGTGTATTTCTCCAGGGAGGGATGAGTCCTCTGGGATTGTAATTATGTGAGTGTGAAGAGAGAATGCAAACACAGGGATGCCATGGTTATACAGAAAGGCTCTACATGAGGAAATATCAAGCCTTCGTGCTCTACCTGCTGTGCATCCTATCCCAGCATCCTTTGGGTGTATCAGTTTCATCTTTCTGCTCCCAGTCCACAATGTGCATAGCTTAGCACAGCACAAAGACTGAAAGCAGGGCGTGAACTACTGGCTGAGCTTTGCCGAAAGTGACAAATGTGACTTTTCAACCGCTGCAAAGTTTCACTGGTTTACATGATCTGCACTGTTGATTGAACACTTGAAATGAAACCTTGTGGGATTGTTGCTGCTGCTTTTAAATCGATAGCTGTCGGGTAAAGTGAGTGCTGGAGCTCTGCAAGTCCAGCTGGATCCAGGCCACTTTCTGGCTCGGGTCGGTTTGTTGTTGCGAATATCTTTCTTGTGGCGGAGGAGTTTGATGATGATGAATCACAGCTGAGTTGGGCCAAATTCTAACCAGGATTTGGCTGGTTAATTCGCCTGTCAGGTCGAATTTGGGCCTGATCAGCTGATGTGTTGATGCGCGGCCACTCGACTCCTCAGCGTGAGTTAGCTCCAATATATAAGATTACTGAAAATGTAGTGTGACTGCTTTGCATAACAGGAAAACACACACACACACACACACACACACACACACACACACACACACACACACACACACACACACACACACACACACACACCTTGGTTCAAGGACACTTCTGGGCTCTTTGGTGGGCCAGAGAAAAGCAGCTCGCCTGATTGAGGCTTGAGAGCAGATAATTAGTTGGTTGTTGGCTCATTATCATCGCTGTGTTTCACTGCGCTGTTTGATCAATTCTCCTCGGGGCAAGAATAATGAGATCCCAGGGTTGTGAGAAAACGCTGTGAGGAAGACCTGTGGCAACGGTGCCTGCTGCTCTTCATCAAATTCATAACACCAGACACAAAATAGGACAAACAAACCTGTGAGTGCAGGATTATTGCTTCTAACCTCACTCTTGTCACCTCGCTTGCACCTGCTTTGTTTACCACCACAACAGAATATAGAAATCCACTCAACAGCTGGGGCTCTTTCAATCAAGGTTACAGTAGCAATCTCCCAGAGTGCAGCCCGCCGGCATGAATACCCCCCCTCCCCCCACCCCCCGGCTGACATCCAGTGTTTTTAATCTGGGCAGGACTGGGACGCAGCAGACCCAGTCACCGCCCTATCCGCTGCAGCTCTCCTCAGATGGAGACTCCATTTCCCAAACAGGCGGCGACAATCTTTCTTCTCACGCCAACACACTGAAGGATGAGGTGGAAATGGCCGTCGTTATGTAATTACTCTTTGATAAATGTTGTGTTTGCATAGCGAGGAGAGTCGACCAGATTAGTCATCTATCAGCCCGACGCTGCAGCAGTGGCATGATTCGTCCTGACAGAGAGAGAGGAAGAGAGAAGGTCTCGGATGTTGTTTTAAGACGCTTCAGTCGTATTTTTAGTATTTCAAGGAAAATAATCTCATTTGACATAAATCAAACTTGATTTATTTCAAAGTTAAGACTTTGATGATGACGATCCATGTTGGGGTCATATAATGAATCCTCTTATCCTTGGCACTTATTTGTCATGCATTACCGCGTTTGCTGAAAAATGACAAAACAAAACTTGGGTCACCTGATAGCTACATGTCACTGACAAACATACAAGGCGTTAATGACAACAAAAAGGATGAATCTGTTACTTAGAGAAAAGAGGTTGTTTGTGTTTATATATCATATAAAGCTATTGGCGGCGGAAAACAGCGTAAGCATCATTTCCCAAATTCAAATCACCCAAAACCATTTGAAATATTATATAAGACATTAAGAAATATTCAAAATGACATAAAATACAAAATACTATGAAATAGTATTTTTGTAAGAATTTCTTACCACCGAGCACCCAGTGTTGATTTTTAAATCAAGCGTAAACAACACATAAAGATAAAATTACTTAAAAATTTCAAAACAAAAATATTTTTTTGGCTCTTCTAGCGATCAGTGCAGTGAATGCATGAGTCACTCTGCTATAATCGGATGAAACGTGAAATTTATTAGACGCGGCTCCCAGTTGAAGGTCCGTTTGATTCTGTACCTTTACCACAAGTCTTCATATTATCGACTCTATTATTGACTCATATTATCGAATCTATTTTTTTATTGGCTTGGTTTGATTCACTTGGTTCTTTAAACAACAAATGGCCCCACATTGGTTTTGTTTATGGCCACCAGAAAATGGAAGTTTGCTAAATAAAGATTTGTTACCTTTTTTGAGATAATGAATCGATGAATTAGAAGACAAACAATCTGGTTTCAAAGATCTTTAACTTTAATTTATTAAGTCATAAAGGTTTCAATTCAATTCTTAAGGACACATTTTAGATCAGAAAGTGTTTGTATTGTGGGTAGTTTTCAGATTGTCCTTGAGGCAGCAAACAGCTGAGTGTAGAGTTGAGTGTTTCCAGCGGTTTGTTTCAGTACGAGCTGTACAAAATGAACCTGCTGGTGTGTTCAGGGGTCATTCCACAGTCTGTTAAATAGGAATCCAGCTGCGATCATCCGAAAAACAAAAACACACCCGGCGCTGAACTCAACCGACAGGCGACGATTACGCCTGATTTGTTTGTGACTGTGAGCGATTACAGCCCTGTTATGTTGCGTCTCCGTGCTCTTCACCCCAAGTTTATATTCCATAAATGCAGGAAATGTTGAACCATTATGCAGCTGAGGGTGAGAACACTCCAGACAAGTCTGTGTCAGTCTGCAGGGTCAAAGCTTTCACTGTGCAAATATCATTTCTGCACTGACTGAACCACGCAGGGGACAAGGATGAGTGTTTTATCCGGCACATGGAGAAAGCCTTTCACCCACACAGACAAGACACATGCGGCATTACCTTTGAACAAATGAAGGCTCCACGTGTAGCAGACGCCACCTGGACACGTGCGCCGAGGGGAAATAGATCACGGCACGCTCCTGCCTTGCTTCATTTACAACACTTCCTTGACAACGGCGCTATGGAGAGAATATTTATTTTGGTCTCCATCTAGCCCACTGCTGCTACCCTCTTCTCGCCTTTGGACCAATACCTCAATAGCTGAAACACAGATTCAAGAATAATTAAAGGCAAAGTAGAAAATAGAATAAATCCTCACACATACTGTCTTGTTCTTATGTTACTGTTTCCAAGATAATTAGATGATTAAAATGATGAAATGCTCCCTTGGCTGCAGCTTCAATCACAAAGACACAAGGAGTTAAAATAAAGTGTGAAGCGAGAGCGTAACATAAAGTAGAGACGGCGGATTGCACGGCGGTGTCGCTGTAAATGAATGCAGCAGGGCAGCACTTTATAACTGTGGAGGGAATTGATCGATATTACTGATCCAGTGTAGGAAGTGATTTTGTACAAAGTGATATGCATCTAATAAATAACATCAGCGAGCATGGATTTCTGCAGCGTACGAGGGTGAAGATAAACATGGTGGTAATACTGTGGTGCATACTGTCATTTTCCCTCTGGGTTTATGTGTTAAACATTGTCAGACCTAGAGGTTGAGCTGATAGAAACGCAAACCCAAAGGTCCAGAAAGCTTTGATGCTTTTTGAATATACATAAGGCTGCGTTTGAGCATTCATCAGAAAGTGGTAAATACCCATGTTGAAGTGGTGCGGATGTACGAGTCCTGTGTGTTCAGCGGCTTCTTGGGGGAACTGACCACAACATGGAAGTATAAACATGAAGGTGCACATGAGCATGATGCTGCTTTTGTTCTTTTTACGCCAATAAATACATAGAAAGATTCCGGGCGTCATCTGGACAGAGATGTACCAGTTTCTCATACTGCCCAAACAGAGTATTGTAATCAAAGTGATGGCAAATAATAATGGCAAAATCATCTATCGCAGCCTTAAATTGGTCTGTTTTGACCCAGTCTGCACAGGGGTGCTTCAGCAAGCGAGAGCCGAAGTGCCTCAGTGTGTGTTTTTGCTCATTAAAGCAAAGATTTCAAGCCACTAAATGAAAGAAATCACATGAAAGTCTGCACCAAAAGAGAAAAGCTGGCGGTCTGCTGGTTGTTGCAGCGTTTGGTCTTTGTGTCTTTGTTTCTTCTCTCAGCTGACTGGATACATTTCCTTCAGCGTGACATTTGGCTGGGATGGCTCAGGCGACAGTAAGAGACTCTGCTGCAGATGGCTGAGAGCTGCTGTGTTTTTACCCTCACAGAATGAGAATAAGCCACTGTTTCAAATGCACCATCTTTGTTTTGCAGAGTGTGTGTGATCATTTTCTGTGCGCACGAACACACACTGCTCTGTTTCTGCCAGGGCCACACACCAGCATATTGAGGAGATTTGTGTGTGTGTGTGTGTGTGTGTGTGTGTGTGTCTGTGTGTGTGTGTGTGTGTGTGTGTCTGTGTGTCTGTGTCTGTGTCTGTGTGTCTGTCTGTCTGAGAGAGACCTGCAGGTCAGATCATCGCTCAGAATATTAATAGTGCGTTCATGTAAATTTGCTGCTTCCAAAGGTGTGTAAGAGATGTAACGGGTGTGTCTGGTAAGAGAGACAGGAAGGATTACGCACCTCTCTGGCACACCAACGCACACAGATACACCGAAAGAGAGGAGACAGAAAGGAAGAGGGAGATAGAAATCTCCAGAGAAAAGAGGAGGAAGAAGGGAAGAGAGACAGAGAGAGAGAAAAAGAAAAGAGGGAGAGAGCCTCAGAGAGAGAGACGATGCCCTTCACTCTCTCTCTCTCACTCACTCTTTTCCCACTCCTTGTTTTTTAAAGATAGATATTTGACGCCTTAGCAGTTTTGTCAGTTGCAGCTCACAAATCATGTGTGAGTGACAGAAGAGAAGCAGGTGCGGCTGTCATGATGACTCACAGCTCGTACACACACACACACTGCGTCACAAGTAGCGCCAGAGGGTGTGTGTGTGTGTGTGTGTGTGTGTGTGTGTGTGTGTGTGTGTGTGTGTGTGTGTGTGTGTGTGTGTGTGTGTGTGTGTGTGTGTGTGTGTGTGTGTGTGTGTGTGTGTGTGTGTGTGTGTGTGTGTGTGTGTGTGTGTGTGTGTGTGTGTGTGTGTGTGTGTGTGTGTGTGTGTGTGTGTGTGCCACCTGCTGCTTGTGGCCTGAGGGCATTTAGGTCACAGCCGGTGTGCAAACCTGACATATCTGCTGCGGCCCAGCTGTGTGCAGAGGATCGTCATCATCATGAGTCATCATCATGAATAATACATTTGTCTCTAAGTGAAAAGTTTGAATCAAATTGAGCCTCTAAGGTGATTCTTTGCTCTTATTGAGTGAAGAACTTTGCACACTTGTGTTTGATTTATTTCTCCTTACAGAGAATCAATTCTAACCATTAATCTATCTGTGAAATATTTAGTTTGGGTCGATATGGTCTGAGCCAACAGACACACTGAATCTCCAGTGATGAAGCAGCCAGAAGGAGATCTGAAGCCTAAAGATGGTTTAAGGTAAATAATCAGAGAAAGAGGTTCAGTGTTGCTGGAGTTTTCAAGGAATCTGACAAGCAGGCAGAAATATGTAAAACTGAATTTCTGAATTTGACTTTGCTAAAAGAAATCTGAATTTTTCACAAACACACATAAACATCTGTGCTTTTAGAAACTGTTGGGATGGTTTCACAGCAAATCTGATGGTGGTGCAGCATAGAGGAAGTTAATATGAAGACACTGTTAGCTGATAACAAAGGTAGAAGACCACATTTCATTTTATTTAAGTATCTTCCATTCTTTGACTCACAGCTTCCAGCAGAAATGACATTTCAGTGACCCCCTCCCGGCCCCGCCTCACCCCCCAGCCCCCTTCAGGAGCGCCAATGCAAATCTGTCCTTTTGTGCTCTCAAATCTCAACATGCAGGCTGATTACATTCACGCTGTGCCTGCTCGGTGGTGTCTTGTCATCACATTATAGTTTATTCCCTTAAACCCCCCAGCTGGGGTCTGCAGCCATTAGCCGAGGAGCTTCACAGCTCAGAGCCAGACACTGCTGTCGAATCAAAGCCAGGGGATGAAAAAACGCCTTCTGCCCTTTATGCACATCTTATTTATTTATGTATGTAGATGGAAAGACAGAAAACAAAGTTCCCTTTGAACTTTTCTGAAGAATGTTTTGAAAGTCATCTTTTTTTAAGCCTGGAACAGACGGGGAGAGATCATGTTCAGGAAGCTGCAGTCGATCTCTTTGCCTGTCAATGCTAAAGCAGCTTGGGCGTCTGCGTGGAGGCAAACTGTCTGCAGGCCTGAGAAGAAAAGACCATCAATGATTCATGAGAGAAATGAGATAAGATGAGATGAACGACTGAGGCCTAGATTTTGTTTCCAGAACAACACAGATCACAACGCCGCAACAGTTATTACCATCTTTAATTTCTTCAGACTCTCTCAGGACTACTTTGCATCATGAACAGCACTATAGCTCTTCCTGCACGTAAACAGACAGAAGGTTCTCTAGCTCCTCATCAGTCCGCAGTTTCATGGATATGTTCTGTCTTGTTCTGAACCATTCCAGGTCTCACCAAGTCTAATGCAGCCTGTGCATTAGCGTTTTCCATATGAATGTCAGATTTCTTCCAGTATTGGCAATGTGCTGCTTGCATAACTCTCCGAGTGTGTGTGAATACGAATGTGAATGTGATTCGCCACAAGCTTAGGGCAGGCTGAAGGATTTCTAGGCTATGAAGTTGCAAATGTTCAGTTTCATCTCTCAGCCATTTGAGATCAACATGCCGAGTTGCTGTGCGCAGCTTCAAACATCAACCTACTCGATCAATCGACTGATCACTTCAAAGGGAAGGGAAAGTGGAGCTGCTGCAGTTGAGGCCTCTGAAAACAAACATCTCATCCATCTCTGTGAGTGACTTCAGTATCACAGCAGTCTGAGGCAAGAGAATGAATACCAATGCTGTGATTATGCTCACTGTCCAAATTAATTATGGGTTTTGTCCCTGCTGCTACGGAGCTACAGTCAATAATTTTTGCAGAAATATAATGAGCTCATTAGACACACCAGATGCTCAATAAGCTGAAGCAAACTAACATCAGAGGCAAAATGCTCCAAAGACACTGTCAGAGGGGTTTCACGGCTGACTAACGTTTATTTTGAGAGCTGAGTTTAAGTTCTGAGCCTGACAAATAAGGAGGAGAGCTGTAATATTTCAGTGGAAGCAGTTTGAAGTCAGCTGCAGTCATTTCAGCTAAATGATAATCACAAGTTCCAGAGATGTGCAAGACTCTGTGAACTGCAGGAGGCGCAGTGATTATGAATGTGCTGGCTGCTCTTTGTAAACATGAGAAGGTGTTGCCTGGGACCCTTCAACCTCATGTATGATGTTAGTAAATCTTGCTGGAGAAGAAGTTTTGGGACGGCGGAGGAAAGGATTTGTGTCTTTGGGTGTTGGCATCAGCTTTTCAAGTCTTTGAGTGATTCTCCAGGCAGAGACAAAGTGATGATTTGATTCTGCAGGCAGTGCAGGAGGAGTGCTGAGGGAATGTGCTGTCATCCTGACTCGTGATGAGGAGTCCGGCTCCGGCTGCCACCGATCAGCTCGTTCACCAGCCCAGCCACGCGGGGACAGGAAACGCCCACCGAGAGCCAGGCTGACGACAACAATGCTTCACTGGGGCTGAAGCAGCAAACAACAGAACAACTGAACACAGCTGCTGAATGCAAACCAGCATCACAGCAGAATGCATACAGAGGGGGCGGGGCTAGAGGCTGGTCAGGGTTAATGTCCCTCTAAGAATAGTCAAAGTGGACAAATGTTTGGATATGAATTCAATGTAAACACAGCATCAGTAATACAACTTGAACATGACAATAACAATGAAGAGGGAGAGAAAAAGGAGAGGAGACAGAAAGGAGATGAGACGAGGAGAGGAGACGGGAAGGAAATGAGACGAGGAGAGGAGATGGGAAGGAAATGAGACGAGGAGAGGAGATGGGAAGGAGATGAGACAAGGAGAGGACAAAGGCAAAGCAGAGTGAATAGAATAGAGGAGAGGAGGACGACGAGAAGAAACAAAACAAAACCAGATAAGATGAGAAGAGGAGATCAAATGTTCTCATCACTCTGAGGAAACTGTGTCATTGCAGCATGAAAAGGGAAGGAAAAATAGAGCACAAACAAGAAAGTAATAAGCTGCATTATGTAAACGAATGCAAATGATTAGCATAATATCTACAAATAATTCATGGGAATTACGTAAAAACTAGGCTAATAGATTGTAGCATCATTATGTTGTGGTAAATAACAGCGACCCGGGTGTGAAATGAATCCAGATTGTTTGTTTCTACGTATTTGTAAGCATCATGGAAGCTAATGTATGACCTATATAAACCTATTCAACTAATCAATATCCCTGGTTAGACGTTCATTCAGAATGTGATACTTTGGATTGATTTCTGAGCCAAACCAATAAATTGATCCAACCTCTTCACCATGTCACCGTTTTGGGCTCCGTACAGATCAGCGTTTCTGTTCCGCTGCAGTAAAATCACAAACCTCCCCTGAAACTGAAATGTTTCTCTCCCTCTCTGTGATGAAACGGATACAGATGTTCTGGTTTAGTTTTGGTTCTCACACACGCACCATCAGGGTGAAGTCTGACGCCTCATCTCACATTCAGGTCCCTGATATCAAACATGGGAATGGGAATGTTGAGAGTGTTCATAATAACCCAGATTGTGGTTTTACTCTGTGTTGCTCTTGTGTATTTTTCCATGTTCCTTGAGGTTTGAGGCTGATTTGTGTGGATGTGTATTGATTTGAATATTTATGAGTATATGTGAAGGAAACGTCTCAAAGTTTCACTTCTCACTTCTCTACTTTCAGAACTGTGTGGTGTCAACATTTGGGTTGTAAACATCTGCTATCCAACCAATCACATTGCTTGATGTTGACATGCATGGATGAGCCCCGTGAGCCACGTTCTGTCGGTGCATTGGTTGCACTTTAGACGCCTTTGTCGTCAAATGATTTTTACTAAAAAATTGTCAACAAACAACTGTAACAAACCAAGAATGACGAGGATGATGGATGATAGTTTCCCTCCAAATGGATCAAAAATGGTTCCAGGCCCATGATTGAAAACCCACCTCAAAGTGATGATGTCTGATTCACGCTGTAAATACTGACACCTAGTGGCAAACTTGACAAATACACAAACAGTAGGAATGTGATTTTCAGTGCAGGATCTGAACTGTGACAAACTATGTTTTTGTTTGAGCTCAAAAGGAACTTGTGCAGTGAATCTTTGGTAATCCCCTGGGCCGTGTACTGGGCCTTTTCACTTTTTCATTGGTCAGTCTTCCTATGAATGACAGCATGTGTTCCCCTGGCAACCAATCAACAAATTCACTGAGCAGCAGACACACAACAAGAGAAGAAAGAACGTTTCCACAATCTAACCTGAGAACAGAGGAGAGCTGCAGCCTGAATGCTAATCTAATGTAAGTCATGTTTTAATTTTAATGATGGTTGGGTTTTGTTTTGTAATGTCAGATCTGATCTCACATTTATTGATCATTGATCAGATATGATGGAAAGTCCTTCCTCTGCTTCGATCTTAGTGTGACAATTCAGTCCACAACAGGCGTTAGATTTCATTATTAGTTAGGAGATTTTGGTCCTAATGAAACAATGATATATTTGTTGATGTTTGTTTCTATTTTTCGCATTTTATGATGATATTGATTATGGTTAAGGTACAGTCTGCACCGGAGCTATGTTATTGTAAAATGATGAAAGATTAGACAACACAAACATTGAAACAATCTGTAGTTTCAGCATCAAGTCGCATTACAGATTATTACAAATTATACATGAATTGCAATCACGATGTTTCTTTCGCGCCCCCCTTTTATAGATCATACATTTTTGCGCCCAAGCGCGCAAAACTGGTGCCGGGTTAAATATCGCCTGACCCATGGCCTGACCCACTGGTGGTTTCGGACGGTGGTCCCGGTGGCCGGAAATAATCTAAAAGCAAAAACGTGTTGTCCGTGATTTTCACCAGCAAGTGTGCCGGCAACGGACGTTCCCCAGCGCGCAAAACCGGACAAATCACAGACAACACGTTTTCGCTTTTAGATTATTTAGAATATTTCCGGGCAGCAGGATCGCGCCCCTCACTTTGAGAACCACTGCTTTAATTAGATAATCTATATTTTGCCAGATTTGAGGGCAAGACACTTAAACTATATGGTCAATCAGATGTGCAAACTAAGGATCACATAATAATTTACAAGGTCTTTCTAAATGAAATAAAATGTTTTACCCTTTAAAATACTTTAATTCACATTTCACCCAAATCTTAATAATAAATGTTTGAGCACTGAAATAAAGAACATCATTAACCGGATTAATACATCTGAAGCAGTTAAATGACGATAATGCCACTGTATTGCCTACAGAGGGCGCTGTAACCAAGGTTAATGTGAACAATGACATGTTGCAGGATAGAAAAAGGAAGCGTCTCTGTGTTACTGTTTTGGTACAGACTAGTTTGAATACCATATCATGCATGTAACTAAAATGGCCTGTTTTCACTCAGTTTCTGTATCGTTACTGCAGCAAGAAGGGAAGAGGTTAAATGGTTAAAGGTCAAACCAAGGATCCTAGATAAAGAAAACCTGAAATTTTGATTTTAAATGTAATTCCTCAAGCACACACAGTACAGAAGAACCTTGAAGTGAAAAGCTGCTGTGTTCATAAAACCACCAAGAAACCTCATTGTGTGTGACACAATTCTCTCTGAGGTATCGAGCTCTTCCTTGATCGAGGTCATCCAGGCTCCTTTCGTTTGATTTTGATCCTCAGAGGGCTTTTCAGATTACTTCAGGGTACTTCACCAACGGGAGACATGGATGACTAGCATCAGAAGTATGTAGATGCAGGGGAGCGACTAAGTGAAACTGTCTCCACCTCATTTATTCCTTGACCTCTCTCATCGCCTCCCCTGTAAGTCAAACCGTCACAGTCGGAGGATCCAGGCTGGCTCTGCTCCAAGTCAAAGCGAGTGGTTCCTCCGCACACCTTCGTCTCCAGACGGGATTTCCTGTCTGTGTCTGAAGGCAGGGCTTGATCTCAGGAATTAAATTCCCAGATATACTGGGACCTTGACTGGGACCAGTGCCCGGAACCTGGACTGGGACTGGGCTTGAAGAAGGCGTAGTAGCCAGTGACAACACTCACTCTTGTGGCGTTTGATTGGTCACCGTGATGTTGCTTCCTGCTCTCATTGTTCAGGGTGAAAAGGAAGGATGAGCCATCGCAAAACCATCATGGCTTTTCTTTCCTTTGTCACTGGGCAGTGGCGTAACTTCTATCTGTTGCTGAAAATGACTAATTTAACAGCACTATAAAACACAGGACCCCTAAAACCTTAATTAGATCAAATAAGAAGTCGAATGAAACCAATTTTAGCTGAAAACGATTTCAATAATAGAAAGCACTCCTTTCAGGGTGTTAATTATTTAATATAAGATAATGAGCAAAATCCCCCGAATCTGACAAACAAGGCTCTGCTAAAGAATGAAAGGAAGGAAATAAGGAGAGAAGGAGAGGGCTGAAGGAAAGAAATAAGGAAGGAAACAATGAAGGGCCAAAAGAAGGAAGCAAATAAGAGCAAAAATTAAAGAATGAAACGATTACATCGGAAAGCAAAGAGGGCGAAAAGGAAAAAGGGCGGATGGAAAACGTGGCAAGTAACTACAGCTGACAGATTCATGTATTGGAGCAAAAACTGCAATATTCCTGCAAAAATACTGGTGTGAAGGTAAAAGTAGAGTACAATACTTCAGCCAGTGTATGACCTAAAATCCCCCCATTAATCCAAATGATTTCCACATGTCTTTCATAATCATTACATACATTCTTACACAAGACATTGAATGTGTAAATTCAGCTGTTTGGAAATCTGCACATATCCTGGGAAAGTGAACCTAAGAAAATATTTAGTCAGTTTAAATCTGATACATTAAGCTGTAGCTTAGTGGAAACATCCCGACATTCTCTGGTGTGTCGTTATCTTCTGAGTGACTGACAGCAGCGATCTCCTGTAAACACAGAGTGGAGTGCTGCTTCCTTCCTCCTCCTCCTCCTCCTCCTCCTCCTCCTCCTCCTCCTCCTGCGTGAGACGATTCACAGGACAACATGAAGAAGAAAAAGCAAAGAGCGCCAAAGGTCAAGAAAGAGGAGCAGAGAAATGTGTGTGACGCACATACGGTTGGTTTTGGTTGATTGATTGAAGTGCAGCAGGAGCAAAATAAATACTGAGTAAAGGTAAAGGAAGTAAAGGAATAATAGATATTTCATTTCAGATATGTTGTGATGTGAGTATGTAAAATTCTGAGATTAGAAATGCTCAATACGTAAATAAGAAAACAATGCATTTGTTAGTTGACCCATACACACACAATCCACTTAATGATCATATCTGTTCCAGTCCATGGATGACGCCCATCCAGCTCTCCGGTCCAGCAGGCCGGAGCTGCAGAGTTTCCTGGCCGAGATGATCCAGTGGTTTACTGCAAATCAGGATCAGGTGGAGAAACGGCTCAGCCTCTGCGACACAGACAGGAGCGGATCAGTCCACCTGAGGGATGCGGAGCCGGGTAATCCACCTCCTGGGAAACTCTCTCGCTCTCTCTCTCCGCTGGAAACAGTTTTGGTATTTGGGAGGATTACAGTATAATTCACTCTGAATGACTTCAGCTCCAACTGAAAACTCTCATTTATCACTGAAGCCCTCACTGGCCATCCCAGCTCCTGAATGTCATGTAAGGATAATATTGAAGAGAAAGAGATCAGAAAGAGATATGAGTCAGTATTGTATAAATGCCACAGAGCGGTTACACTGAAGTATCCACTGTGACTCAGACTTTTGATAATACAGGCAGCGGCTCATTTCCTGGACAGCTCTGTGTGTCTCTCTCGTCCCCCTCGCAGATAACAGGCAGCTGGCTCTGGGAAACAAAACCAGGACAATGTTCCTTTTGTCCTTCAGACTTCACACACAGAGTAAATTGGTACTGAAGGAAACATTAACCCCTTTGAAAGTTTGAGGTAATGGAGCTCTCAGTTTTTAAATTAAGCATTCAGACCTGCAGGAGGTGCAGACTGAGATCACATTTTGATATGTTTAGTAAGAAAACCTATGAACCAAACCAACCACGGAAAGGTACAGACACACACACACACACACACACACACACACACACACACACACACACACACACACACACACACACACACACACACACACACACACACACACACACACACACACACACACACACACACACACAGGGAAGACATGCATGTAAACTGGAGCTTTTTGCCTCTTGCACTCTGCCAGCTGTTACCGGTAAAACCAATAACTCTTTCAACCAAAATCTGTCCCAACACAAATCATGTCCAACTAGGACTAAAGAATGTTTGTGGAGCGAAGTACCAGAGGCCTCGTAAACTGTGTCACAACTCATTCCTGAGACAAAGAAAAGCCACATTCCATTGTTAACGTTCTCATTCTCCAAGCTGACAAAGATTTGGCTAAAATTATGACAGACAAGAAAGCAGCTGATGCACTGAGGACGGTTCCATTATAGTCCCGTATGGCGCCAGATCATGGATATGTCTTTTGATATTGTTGGACAAGTGGTAGCTAGTTCAGTTTTTAAGCCTGGGCCGAAGCGTTACTAAAATTGAATTTAGTCAAATCTTAAAAATACTGAATTTCTGTCCAAAAATCCATCGCGACCTTTGACTCAGAATATTAATATCAACCACCAGAGTGTATTTGATTGACTCCTGTGTCACTGCTGGCAGGTCTGATGGACTTGAATGTCCCGTGTCAGCAGTTTCAGCTCCACATGCTGACTCAGCTGCTGAAGACCACCAACGATATGATCAAGTATACAGACTTCAGCGGACAGTTACGTCAGCTAAGGTGAAATATACATTATTCTCTAAGTGTCTCGCATTTTCTTTCACTGATTCTTTGCTTTTCTGTTTTGTATCCAAAGTCTGAGTGAAACCAAAGATCTGGACAGTCAGAAATTTGATGAGGACGTTAGAAAAGGAAGCAGAGATGTTAAGACGGCAGGTGTCTACGGTTTGGAGAACAGGTATGTTTACTCAAGAATTTGATCTAATATCTTGTAAATGTTGGTTAAAACTCAGTATAATGTAGAGCCAAACAAACAGCAATGTTGGGGAATGAGGGAGCTAACTTGATGACTCCTTCACTTTTATTTAGAGTGAATGGAATGAGCAGGAGCTTGTTTTCACATCATGTAAAGTAAATCTACCACAGACCCAGACGGTCATTACATTTGTCCCGAGCACAAACCAGTTTCCCTAAATGCGTCTGAATTGGGAGACGTGTGCAACTCTTGACAAACGGAGTGGTGTTGACATCCAGCCACAAATTGCTGCCACCAGAATTCCTCGCCTGAGGCTAACCGAGTTATTTCTGACACGCTGACGCTCGGCTATCAGCAGTAACTCACACTTCATGTAACCCCACTTACACGCTCAGGATAAACTAACAGCTATGTAAACAAGGGAGCCCTCACCTCGACCTTCAGCTCGCTTCGCTTTTAGCTCGTAGGACAACTGCGCTGTTTGTTCTACATTCTTTACTCGGGTGAACTGTTTTGTGTAACAACACCACAGTAAAACCTGCCCAGTGCAACCTGCTGCAACCTTGCTTACAAACTCCAAATGACCAAGATATTGAAGCACTGCAGTTCCCCTGGGTGTGCGTCTGTGCTGACAACAACATGGACAAAAGCAGAAGCATAACAAAGCCTCGGAGCACTTAGCTAGAGTTGACCGCTTAAGTCAAAAGGTCCATATTAAAAGTTACAGAAATTTCAGAGTTGTTCCAATGATGGATACAATATGTTGTGGCAAAATACCGAAGCCTGTTAAGACAAGTTTAGCCTCACAGCCTGTAATTATAGTTACAGTTCAGACCCTCAAGAACAAAAGAAAACATAGAGAGCCACACAAAGAGGGATTTGTCTTCCAAACCAGCTGTGAAATGTGATCATATTTATCCCAATCTGGATGCCGTGACATGTAACATCAGAGTTAAATTGCCCGCAGGTTCGTTTATCTGAGTGTCAGACTGATCCCCTTTGACTCTGGAGTCCACCCAGGAAACTTTGAGGTGTTTCTGTCGAGCAGCAGCAGAGTTTTCAGTCTGATCAGCATCATCCAGGACCGGGTTGGGATCCAGACTTGGAAGATGGAGGTTTTCCGGAGCAGAGATGTTTCTGAGGAGGCCCGTCTGGCACCAGAGAGTTCATTAGAGGAGTGTGGCTTCCTGGGGGGCCCAGAGGAGTCGCCGCCAGAGTTTACCCTCTTCTACGACTACAGACCGCCTTTAGCCGACTGTCCCATCCTCAACTGTGACCACTACTTTGGGTCAAACCATCGCTAAAATAACCCCATGACTGTTTGATTTGTGGAAATTAGGTCTGAATATTATTACCGCTGTGAAATGTGGCCACTTCCCCACCGTTCATCATCTGCTCGGCCCATCTCTTGACATCTTTTGCCTCTTTGAAGCACCAACAAAGTCTCCACACCAAAGTCTGTGTAAGTTATACTTGTTTTAAAACAAAACTACATGGCAGGACTCTGAGCAGCTGGTCCTCATATGCATTCATTAACAATAATGTTTCTGCTTAAAGAGCTGTTTACCAATCTGTCTCTTACAGTGACAGTAACACATTTTCTAAACAAAAAATCAACCCAATCAACAATTGACAGCAAAATAAAACTAAGTTATGTAATCATGATTGAATACCTCTGCTAATGATTCTAGTTGCAATCCACACACGCGGATGATGTTTCAACAATAATACACAGATTACTGGGATTCATAAGGGGAAGATTTAGGGAGAAAATTACAATGTTAAAGTGATTAAGATTTTATATTATCTGTAAACAAAAATGAGCTGACATAATTTTGGTCGGATATTACCATCAACAAAACAATAAAAATATTCGGATAATATTTGTATTTTTAAATTTATTTTACTCCCCAGTGTTCTTAAGTTCAAGTGAAGTCAATCACAGTGTCAAAGTTAAGTTAAGGGTCATTTCTCATCATGTCAAGTCAAGTCTTGAGTTTGGAAATTTGAGAGTCAAGTTCAAGAATCCAGATGGCCAGAAGTTCCATGCAACATTCAAAGATGATGAACGTGATGTCTATCATCTCTCCTGCTGGATCAGGGTCACACCCTAGAGTAAATATAAACATTGTCAGCAACCTAGACTTGAGCATCAAAGCTCAGTGTAAACACAGCCTCAATAACTGCAGGGAATAATAACAGGGGTTTGGTCTTTAAAGAGGATTTATATCAGAAACCTGCAGGCGGCGAGCCTCACACTCAGCATTTTCTGACATGTGTAAGCATTTACTGCAGGCTTTGCTTACTGTTCACAAGGATTTAACTGTGATTACGCAGTAAGTGCTAATGTTTTTATATCACACATTAAGGGTGGTTAGAATCTGGCTCTCGGGTTCTGACCCCTGAGTTGTGTGAGGAGTCAGTGTGTTGTAGTGGAAAGCGCTGTCCCCGTGGAAACCACAGCGGCTATAAACAGCGGCTGATGCGGTGGCCCACTAAAGCGTGCCGGGACACACCCATGTTTCCTGCTGCTCCACCCATCACTGACTTTTTAACTTTAAGCTGGAAATCTGATTCACAGGACAGCAGCAGTGTGTTACACACACGCTAAGAAAGTGGAAAGTAAATGAGCGTGTTTACTCAAACTCTGCGTTTAGGTGAAATTCTTTTGTTTGGTGCTACTTCCTGCTCTTGCTCCACTATATTTTCTGGCTTGTTTCTTATTTTGGATATTTGGAGTGCCTAAAAATATTGTATCTCAGCAATTTTTAGCTCAGTTGTACGATGCATTTTAGACAAAGAGTTTAAAATAGGAAACTGAATCCTTCACCTTTTTCATTGATGACAAAAGCTTGTATCTGCAAAACCTTTCATGAGTGCATATTCATCTTATGTTACGGAGTACTTCAACTACTGTAATAAATATTTGCCCATTCACACAGTTAGAGAATAGAGTGCAAAGTTTTCAAAGACAAAATAGTATTTATTCCATAGGCAATATAAATATAACAAAAATGAAATACTTGTGTTTACTTGAACGTTACTTGCTCTGCTTTAACACTGTTACCTTGGCAGTAAAGGGATGAAAAACACAGATTGACAGAATTCAGCTCAAAGAACAGAGAGTTTGTTGCTCAAACCTTCGGTTAAATACATGAAAACATCGGTCATAGTGATCACACAGCGTAAGAAGAACGATCACATCACAGCTGACAGGTACTGGCCACAACTACTAGCAGTAAGGCTGTGACACAGGTCAGCTAATGTGTGTGTGTGTGTGAAGACCTCAAATGTACAGATTGAATGACAAATTCTACACTAACAGAATCAGATGTGTGTGTTTCCTTTACATGGATTCATCTTGTGGTGATTTTGGAATACGTAGAGATCTGTGTGTCACTCTAAAGGCCACAATGAAATGAATGAACGACGACACTGTAAAGAAAATCCATCATTAATAATGATTGAGTCTCTTATTCAGCTTTGGAGGCTCGCTTATCTGGAAGCAAAAGAGATAAAGTCACTTTGCTCCTGGTGCAAATATTCTAGCTTAAGGAATTTAAAATGTTTTTCTTCATCCTGCTAGAATCATAGAAGAAATAATGCAAGACCCAACAGAATTGTGTATTTTGGAGGGTAGAGGTGAAACTGTATCACCCCATTAGCAAATCCCCCTAAACTTAAATAATGTCAATATTTTAGAGTTCATGACAAAAGGACTCTGTATGATGGACTTCTTTGTGCATTTTCTGCTGTTTCACACAAGAATTTAAAAATAACTCATTGTGCTTTTGAGACTTTTCTTCACCTTTGTTTGTTTTGAAGCTCATCAATGCTTTTTAGACAGAAAAGTGTGTATTTGTTTTTTAACAGCCACTTTCTCTCCCCGGAAGCTGAAATCACAGACGCTTGTTCTCCTCCCTGTCTTGCTGGTGGTTTATGAGTTTGGAGTCCAGACCCACACTGTGTTTTTATAGATCGGAAAGAAGCTGCGACAGCAGGAAAGAAAGCAAACTGCTCTCTGCCAGTCTCTGCCCACTGTGGGTTTTTTGGTGTGATGGCATTCACAGTGGATCATGACACCAGACAAGAGAGGAGCAAAAGGAAATTCAGTCTGGCTGCTTTGGTTGATTGTCTCATTCTGTAAATATATATATTTATATATAGTACAGCTTTTCACAATAAGATTGTGTGAAATTGTTTCCGGCTTCCTTTGGGGAATGCTGACAGACATCCAACACCTTTGAGCGGAGCAGGAAGGATGAATGTATAATGTCTTCCAGTTTGTCCGATTGCACTTGATAGTCCACCGCAGCTGCTTCTTCAGCACTTGGTCATGGGCGAGGCCTTGTTGGTCACTTTGGAATCTATCTTGGCCACCAGCAATCTGAGCGAGTCTCCAGATGAGCGAATCACCTCCCTGCCTCTGTGGAAATGGAAGCAGAGATTCCAATGAGGAGAGAGAATGTAAAGCAGTGAGCGGATCGTGCAGATGTCTGCGTTTGACTTTGTGCTTACGTGAGATACTCCATCCCGACCAGGCTGATGCCGTTCACAGCCAGGACCCGGTCGCCCGCTCTCAGTCTGTCACACTGAGCGGCAGGTGAGCCCGGCACCAGAGACTTGACGTAGATGCCGCTCATCTTTAGTGGAGTTTTCTGCAGGACGAATGGAAAGAGCTCAGCTACGAGTACATGGGAATGGCCTACAGAGGGCGCTGTGAGTGCTGAAAGCTACTGTCACTGTGTCACACAGAGATCAAAGGGAAAACGTGTGGGATTAACACAGACAAAGACAAGAGACTAACCCAGCATCACAGGTTGTTGCATAAATTCCTGTGATTAAAAATAGTGTGTTTGCATTCTTAGAGGTGTAAACTTTGGAGCTTGGACAGATTTATTGCAGCATCACTACTTTTGTACTTCTGTGCTTTGAATTTAGAGGAAAAAAAACGACTTTTCCATATTTGCTTGTCTAAATGATTAATAAGATTCAGGGATGTGTATGTGTGTGCTGTAGTGCAGTGTGGCCTGTGTGTGTTTTAGTCCATCCTGCCTTGAAATTGCAGCAGTTTACAGTTTAATCTGATTAACTTTCAGCCATGACACCTGAGCGCGTTATCAGGTTTTACTGCTGTTTGTCTGGTTTAAGGAAACAAGGAAAATAAAAGGCTGATTGGAAACGACCACAATAAGAGCCAGACTTCACAACTTCACTATTACAGACTAAAGTAGATGAGTGTGACAACTTTAAACTAAATCAAAGGCTTACCAATCCGTCTACGAGGGCCAGGCCCAGACCATGAGGCCCTCTGTGGATCTCCACTGTGAACACCTCCTCCTCTTCTTCTTCCTCATTCTCTCTCTTCTTATCTGCACATCCATTGGCTAAACAAACACACAGACACATACACATCAGATGAAATGCATCATATATGTACAAGAGAACCTTTCAGACTCATTTCATTGAGATTTTGCAGAAAGGTGAGCATTGGTTGAAGGAAGAGTTGATGACCGAGGTAAAAGTTTGTATTCATTCTTATTTTGACAAGACCAATCAGGACTGCTTGGCCTTGATGGAGGTACGAGGTCTCTGCTTTGAATCTGGACCTGTCCTCTTGTGGGAACTGTGCTGTGTTGTAACAGGGACTTCCTCAGTCTTCAACCTGTCATAACAACAGCGCAGCAATAGTAGCATTCCCAAAAAAATGTTCCCATCCAGACAACTTCTGTTCTGCTGCTTTCTCCCCCCAGACTCCCCTGACACACACACACGCACACACACACTCCCGCCTTTGCTATAGCACGCAGCCTGTCTGCCCCCCACGCAGGACCTGCTCGGAACAATGCCGATGCCGATTAAGATTCCACGCACCAACCCAACTGTAAATTCCCATGACGGATCGGCCACTGCTCTTTTCTCTCCTGACATCACCACCTCTGTGTAATTCTTGGAACCAGATTAAAGGATTAGCCAACCCTCCAAAATAACATTTGACGGACAAAACTACAAAGGTGGACACACGGGAGGCCAAGGTGAGGCACTGCAGCGTTCCCGTTGAACGTGTAATTCCAAGACATTTTCCACAATCAAGGTGGCCTCCTTTAAAGATTTAAAGCAAATTACACTTGACAGATTAAAAAACCTGCACTTCAAGGATCAATGAGACTTAAAGATGTCTGATTAAGATAAAGCCCTGAAGCTTAAACCCTTTCTGTGATCGCTCAAAAGCAAGCAGGGGGTCAAACACACTCTCATGTATCCAAGTCTGGATTAGAGCTGAGAGGTGTTTGGACTCTTAAATCTGAAGAGACTGAAAGTCGACTCTCCCACTCGCTGCCTGACGCTCCAACGGATGACCTCACGACTGAGGCTTCCACAAACAATAGAGCCCGAAGAGGAAACACTCTTTCCTTTCCTTTGCAACGAGGGGGGGGGGGGGGTCTGCGGGAGCAACTCGCCCGCCTTCTACTTGAAATTCCTCAACCTCCCAGTCCAGTCTGTAGGAGATGAAGGGAGGAACAGAGAAGGCGCGCCACCCCTTTTATGTCTCAGCGCACCTTAATATGGACCTGGAACCGCCAGGGACAAATATGTGGAGGGTCCACAGGGTCAAGTCACTACATTCTTGCCTTAATAGAGTCCGTCACTCAGAGGCGGTAAATGAGGTTTGTGGGGGAACGAGCACAGGCGACCTCATTCCTGAAGTTAGTTACAAGGGGACTTGCTGGCTTTGAAGCCTGGCAGGCGTGTTCTCCCTGCCAGGACTGTTCATCATGAGAACCAGAACCTGCTGCGTGTGCTTCACGTGTAGCTGTGAATGAGGCTGTCATGAAGGAGATGCTGTCATTCTGGTCCTCGTGTCTTTGCTGTTGTCATGTCAGGGTTTCTTGTGAGTGTAAAGGCTCTCATCCTCTCAGGTATCTTCCTCTGCTGACTCACTAAATGTCTTTCAGCTGCTAAATTCTGCCTCCGCCCATTTCTATGGGAACAAGTTTGATAGGATTGTGTTTTTATTGTTTTCTTATTTTATTTGTCAGGTGACCAAATTGATGGATCAAACACATACAGTGCTCAGTGTACTGTAGTACCACGCAGATCCAGGTATCTGATCTATTGTTTAGTAATAAAGTGCTGGTTGGATTGAAGCATCTCTGGCTTGTGTAAGTACAGAAAGACATTAAGCTGCGTCTCTGATATGTAACCAACACCTTCACTAGGCTGCCAGAAGCTGTGCTGTGTGTGCATCAGCAGCAGGTCTCTGCTTGTTCTGTTACCTTTCCTGTGCTGGCGAGCTCCTTCCTGCAGGCCAGCCTCCAGCTCAGCCAGATCCATACCCTGGGGGGTGTTGGGGGGTGTGAGCAGGCAGGACGGGTCCAGTGCCAGGCTCTTGTGGTAGCCGAGGTCGGCCTGTCCTGGGAGGGTGTTCTGCAGCTCCAGGCTCTTCAGCTTCTGGGTTAGTTCTGCTTCACAGCTGCTCAGGTCACCGTGAGACCCCCGGGCCTGAGGGAGCTCAGAGGAGGAAGTGCCTGTTTCTGCCCTCAGGCAGGGGCAGGTAACGGGGGCAGAGACCGCCTGCTGGGCAGGATCCTGGGGGACAGAGGTGGAGGTCGTAGACTGGCTGTTTGTCGTCTCATTGAGGGTCTAAGGTGAAGAAATAGAAGGTCAATCAATAACAGATGTTAAAACATCAAAGTTTCTCATTTCCTGACTGCCACCAGTTTCTCTGTGGGAGTCCGCACAGGACTTTGTTACCTGTTTCTCCACATCAGGTTCGGTTTGGGTTTCGCTGCAGGGGAGATGGCGAATGAACTCTTGCAGGCGGGCGAGCTGCTCAAACAGAGCCGGATCCACGATGGCTTTTCCCAGCTCCAGGTGAAAGGTGCTGCTGGGCAGGATGAGCGGCGGGTGGTTGTCGAAGCTCTCCAGGATGTCGGCTGCAGGAGGAGAGAAATACCTGCTGTCACCCGTCACAAATGACCCTGACCTTTGTTAAAGCTGTGGTGAAATTCAATCCCGTGACTCTGCTGTTTAAACTCTTCATTAGCAGCAGTCAAATAAGTACACAAACGGCACGAGGGCTTCTGGGGATCAGGGTCTGGGATTTTACTCAGCAGGGTGCCATCAATGTGAGTGAAGCAAATGGAAGGAAAGAGGGAGGAAGGGAGAGGTGGACACCAGATTGAAGCTGATTGTAGGAGACTGGACAGACAGGACAGGATTACTCTGAACGTCTGTGTGAAGGCTCATGAGGCAAACACATGTGAGCGTGTGTGTGTTAAAAACAGACATACTTAAGTACAGCAGTTAAATAAGTTGAATTGAGTTTTGATTTTCATCCAAAGGTTGATAAATTTCCTGCTGGAAGGGGAAAAACAGGGGTCCTCTCATGGCAAGGAGAGCTTCCATATGCTGTCTACAGAGAGAAAGGAAGCGTGTGTCACTCACTCGTCCTGGCGGCGTCCTCCGCCTCGTCCGGCGGTGGGATCCATCCGGTGGGGAAGGCTTTGCCGGAGTTGTACTCCCTCAACATGTGGTTAAGCTGAGCGGGCCTCAGCGCGGTGAACTCGGCCCTCAGAGAACGCCAAGACGCCTGGACCACAAATATAAAACAATCCCTCAAACAACATCAACAGTGACAGCTCAGCTCTAACAACAGGCTGCAGAGGAACGCTTTGTAATCAGCGGCAGAATGAGAGGCTGAAACAAACGCAATTCATCCATCACGCTAAACTTGTTTCCACATAAGGGAACAAGTTTGCTTCCACGCTCTTATTTACATGCCAAGGATCTCAAAGCATTTCTGTGATCTGGTGAATTGCTTCACCCCCTGGGGCCAAATGTGGTCACAAAGCCTCTTGGGAAAATATTTGTCTGTCAGAATGCGGCACTTTATCTGGCCGGCCCCAGCTCCCCCTCACAGCTCAGGGTGTGTGTTGTCTTTGTTGCAAACCGTGCGATAAAAGGCTTGAGTGTGAGCGCTGGAGTTCAGCCAAGTATCACTAATTAGCACATCATCATCTTTGTTATGACCTCTGTGTGAAGTGCAAACTTTTCATTACCTCTCAGGTTATGGTAAAAGCCCTTATCATGGTGTTTGATTGTTTTTCTCACAGTAGCTGCCAAGCATTTGATCTTTTTTCATGAGTAAAGAAAGCAGTTAAGCGATAAGTAAACAGTCGACTCATTTACCAGTAAGATCACTGACATTTATACTTGATTGTTACGTCACAAACGTCACAACTCTTTCAATCTGGTTTCAGTTGAATTGGTGGAAACATGACTTTCCCCCAGACGCTTGCTGAGTCTACAATGGAAACCACCAGCTAAACGTTATGGGGTCCCAGCCCGTCTGCTGAGACAAAGACGCCACACTGAGCTCAGCAGAAGGTGGAGTTTAAACACTGCTTATAAACAGAAGAAACTTTAAAAATGCCTGTTTGTTATGTCTGCCGTTTAAAGGCCGGACAGCTTGGTCTCCTGAAATATCCCCTCAGATGTTGTCTGTCCTCAACTGCAGACGTCTTGGGGTGGAAACAAACTTTCCGGCGGTGCCAGCCAGCCACTTAAATTCCCACGAGCCCCGGACTGCAAAGGGAGAAGTGAGGATCTGTGGAGGGCGTGTGCTCAATCTCCCTGACCACAGAGTGACCTCATGGCACACAAACCACAGGTCTCCTAGCAACCGTCCAACCCCACCAGCGAGACGAGACGCGGCCCGGCCGTGGCCGGGGAGGGAGATGGGTCGGGCTGGTACCGCGGCTGCGAGTGATGTGGTGCAAACGGGTCCCAGGCAAGAGCTCACGGGAGGGTCGATTGATAAATTCTGAGCCTGACAGGAGGGAATGGAGTAAGGCTGTACTATATTTGCTTTGGGTAAAACTTTCGAATCAGCTGTTTTATTTAATTCATATTTTTATTTTTTGGAATAAAAAATGGAAGTTTCATCACACACAATGGGCCTGCATCACCAAGATTACACCCTTGCTTGAACGCTTGAAGCTTTTTTGCGGATGATTACATCATAACAGATTTTTGGATCGCTGAGAACAGAGCTTCAATCAATCTTCAATCAAATTGGGATACATTTCTTTCAGCATCATTGACAGAAGTACTTCAAGACGGAAGGAGAAAGGCCAGACGCCAGAGTTAGATCCTTTTAAGGTAGGCTCAGAACTGATCAATCAGCCCCTTTGCTGGTGAAGGTGACGCAAAGCGCTGACGCAGAGCAGGATCACGTTGCTCATGGGTTCAGAGGCTCCAATCTGAACTTTGTTCTGCATGGTCAAGACGTTTCAACTTCTTTCACTTCTTGGAAAATGTTACTTCTTGGAAAAAAAGTGAAAAGTAACTGCACAAGAAGGCTCAAATAAGAACTTGTGAGGCAACTTATCAACCACATATGGCCGCAACACTCCATCACGTACACATAATCTGCCTGTGACCTTTTCTATTACCTTTGTTCCGTTTCACCATCATGTGTTCGTTTCTCTTTATGTCTCTGAACACCTCGTCGTGTTTCGTAACCACCCAAGTCAGATCTGAAGTTTTCTTCTCTGGTAAAACAAGCTCGCCATTGAGTGAGAGGATAATTCTAAAGCGGGGATTAAATGTAAAGTAAGTAATCTACCAGTACAAAAGCAAAGGCTTGTGTACGGATGACGTGAATGCTTCAGTGTACGGTATGTAGCATGAAACAGTATCAAATGATCACGTTTGATCTGTTTTGTTCTTTGAGATGTAATTTGAGCTCTTGGCTTTATGTTTTCACTTGGCTGACACTGCTAATAATTATAATAATGCTAAGGTTTAAAGTGAGAACATATTCCATAAGTGTCAAACCAATTGCAGCCTGATTCTACGTCCGCCTCGCATGTGATCTCTGGTTACTGCTTGTGCTTGGTACCCGGGAGATTAAAGCAAACAACTCACGTGTATAATTATGTTCTTATAGCCGCTACAGCCATAAACCAATAAGCAGCTTCCTCAGAATGTTGTGTTATCAACTTCTATGGCGTTATTGGTCAGCACTAGGAGGGAGCGAGCGGCTGCGTTTGTGTCTGAGGAGGGGTTACATCAAGTTCACCTCTCACAAAGATGGAAAGTTTTGCACCTAAAACATAAACAGACCTGACTAATGTTGTACCGACACCTTCAGGAAGATGAAAACATTCAGACTGACGCAAAACCGCCAATGATTTGCGATGCTACACCGCTGGCTCTGAGACAAACAGGAAAGGAGAGACGGATGTCCTCTGACCTGCAGCAGCGTTTCTCTGGGTGTGGCTAGAAGATTGACGGCAGCTGAAAGCTTCTGGAAGAATTCAGTGGCCACGTCGCCCAGACCAATGCTCTGGATCCAGTCCATCAGCAGGTCCAGATTGGCCCGGATCTGCACCCCTCGGGACCACTGGTAGAAACCCCCGAGTGATCCTGAGCAACGGATGAGTCAGAGAAGGAGAGAGAAATGAGAGGAGGACAAACCGCCAGGGTGTGAGACAGGAGTGTTAGACAGGAGTGTGTGCTGTGACGTGGAGTGGGTAGACGCTGGGCTCACACCTCTTTCCATGAGGGAGTTGAACAGCGAGGCGTTGATGAAGAAGAACAAGTAGGTGCAGAGCTGTGAGGAGATGTTGGGGTGGACCTGGAAGGCCGTGAGCAGCTTCAGCGCCTCCTTCAGCACCTCCAGGATGCCGTCGACCCCATCGGGGACTCTCAGATGGCCGCTCTCCGAAAACGGGTTACCGTCCAGTAAACCAGGCAACGCCGAGTACATACTCTGTGGAAGGAGGGGAGAGGATGATGAGGCTTGGGCGAAGAACATAAAGTGCTAAATGTTTTGCAGAGATTTTGCTTCCAGATTGTATCCAGAATCCAGAGCACAAACATCTCTCTTTCTGTCCAGTTTAGTGCTTACGTGCGCAGAACATAATGACAGTGAGTCACAGAGAGGAAGGCTTTCACAGAGTGGACAGGAAACCAAGGGGGAAAGTTTGTTGCCCAGTACAAAGGGCAGCTGTAGTGCAGTAAAGAGTCCCATCACATACGGCAATTTGAGTCTTTATAGGTGCCAAAACTGCAAATACGGCCAGAGAAGAAAACAGAAAAACAACAAGAGTGGATCGGCACAGTCACCAAATGTTTGTACGGCAGGAGGGACAAAGTATTCTGTTTCTTGCTTGCATTTTCATTTTAGGGTCTAGTTTGAAACGTAAGGGGTTTGGGTCTCTTCAGGACCTTTGAGTTTGTCTCACTGGATTCATGTCTTAGAAACTTTGACAAGACAACACAACACACACACGACTATATTACACTGTAAAATCTGAGAAAATAACCTAAAACAACTAAAATCATGATGTCGCAGCCCCGCTCTGCCCCTCTCAAACACACAAACACACAAACACACCATTCTGCCACCTCTCAGCACTTTCATGGAATGCCAGCTTGTTGTCAGTTCTCCCACAGATCCGGCTCTTATCGCTCGGGCTCCTTTTTTGTGACACAGTTCTTCCATTGTTTCCATTGTATGACATCACCTGCTAAGTACACGCACAGACACGTGCGCACACACACCAACGCACTCTTGCTCACACACTGTGACTAAGATAATGTGGACGAGACCATAAAAACCGCAATAACCCTGCATGCCTGAAGGAACCGGTCACCTGATTACAGAGCAGCTGCAGGTGCTGGACAGTCAATCAGGGACAAAGGCGAGGACAGAGGACAGAGGACAGAGGACGGACCTCACAGACAGAGAGACACGGCCAAGACATTTTATAAGAACTTCTCACAGCAACACACCCACAATGTATTCCTGTGGTTTCTGGTTTATTTACGTAACAAATACTGCCACTGATCTAGTAAGGACGTAATTTCCATGACAACCATTGTGTGAATCGGTATCACTTTAAAGAAAGAAGAGGAAGTGATGCATCCGTGGTCGTTCCTCACAGGAAATTAACAGAAATACACAGCTTCTCCTCCCTTCCTTTCCTCTTTTGTGTGTTTCTGTCATGTCAGTTTATCTTCCCCTGCAGGAAAGAGACCCCTCAAGACAGTCCTGTCCCTCTAAACATCTATATACATCACCATCCACTCTCACTACGCATAAACTGCTGGAAACTACCATGGGGCTGTACAGCTAAGCTTTGAAAGTGGCAAATAATCTCCATAGCAAACAATCTGCCAAACTTCTACCAAATTCTACCAAACAGTGCAGACTCTTCCTGCTTCCTTCCTTCCTTCCCTTTCTTCCCTTCCTCGTGCGGTCACTGCTCAGTGTGGCAGCTTCACTTTCTCTGCCGCAGCCGACGTTGAAGACGTTGTGCATAGACTGTCGGGCCTCTAATGAGCCGCGGTTAACATGGGAAAGTCACATAAATCCAGACTGTCATGGTGGCGTCAGGCTGTAAAACGGGAGGCACCAGCCTGTTGTTGTCACACAAATCCAGACACACACTGTGAAAGTTTCCAGGCTGAGGACGTCTAGAGTTTGACTACTTTGAGAAAACTGTCACATCATCAGATTCTGAGACCCTCAGTCTCATGGAGCATCTGCTGTTGTTTCTTATCAAATCAGCGATTCTGCTTCCTTTCTTCAACAAACCGCTGTAACCGTGGGAAACATGATCGGCTCTGTTTACGCTGCAGTCAGTGGAAAGGAGGACGCGCTCGCTCTATCTCGCAGGCCTTTCCTGACGGACAGTGGTGCCGTTTCCATTGTGTTTCTGCGTTTTCAGACTGGAATACGCTTAACGAAAACAGAATGTGGTGATTACAGTTTCTGAACTTTCTGCTTCACACGCAGCCAGAACTCCAGACCCTCTACCTTTCAGTTTACACAGGGCAGATGGGTCTACGTATTTATGTCAATGTTACAGCTTGTGTGTGTGTGTGTGTGTGGCAAAGACATTTCATGATCTAATTCTTTTCTTTCACTCGTTAAAACAGCAGATTGAAAGTTTATGAAGCGGCCAACCTTGGTCAGATAGTAGACGGTCTGCTGGAAGGTGAACATGATGACTTCCTCCAGCACCGTCATGGCTTCCTCACAGGCTGTCCGAGTGGACGACATCTCACAGTCCAACACGTCTGGAGGGAAACACACACAGGTGAACTTAGAGACACACCGAAGCGCCTGCAGATGTTAGCGTGGCCTTGGAGCTTCAGATGGTGCTGCTGTCACGTGTCCCACCTTCCTCCTCCTGCCTCCAGGGCAGCAGCTGAGGCACTTCATGCTGGATGAAGTGGAGCAGTTCGATGGAGTTTCCCATCCAGAGTAGCAGTGGCTGCAGACCCGGGATCAGCTCGTCCATGCTCAGGAGCTGCAGCTGATCCGTCTGCGCCTCACCGGAGCTCCTGAAGCAAAAGCGTGTCAGAAAAACATGGACATGATCCAGGTCACGTTCAATGATTCTTTGACTTAACTCTCTTTTTGACACTTAAAGAGCAGTGTGTCTGTTTAACTGCAGGAGAGTGAGAGTGACCTTCCTGCCACAGCATTTATGTTACCATCAGAAGTAAGAGTAAAAAGCATTTCAGTACATTTGATTGGACCATATATAGAAATCTCTGTTCATGCCTTTGGTATTTCCTTTGCTATGACATCAGATTTTGACTTCCTGAGGCGTTTTTACCACCCAGCTCATATGTTCTGGTTCCACCCACATACTGTCCGACAACATTATCAATATTGAGTTCCTTCTGGCTGCCAAAACTGAACTTTGTTGGGTTCAACCATGAATTTAAGTCATATTTGTTCATTTTATTTTGTTGATAGACTAATATACAAAATAAAATGAACAAATATGACTTAAATTCATGGTTGTTGTACTAATATTATTAGTACAATTAAACTTGTGATTCTAGATGTGCGTGGATGTTTACAGTTTCATTAAAAGCACTAACAAATAGATATGTATTAAAATCAACAAGATAACAATATAACAACAGAACCAGTAGATCTTTGGTTCTACATATTATAATCTTTAAGTTCTGCAAACCAGCGTTCAGGTGATTTGGTAAAACAGGTTTCCTCTTTTCCTTCAGTTTGTTCAACTTTGACTTTGGCAAAGTATATTTCATGTCTTTGTCTTGTTTCACTTCATGGAGAAGTAAGTGTGGGAAAATGCACAACCTGCCTTTCATTTCTCTGTTTGTCAGCTCAGACTTTAAGCTCTCTGTTGTTCAGACAGTCGAGCTGCAGGCTTTAAGTGCCACCGTGTAGCAGGTGCTGCTTTTCCCTCCTTGACAGCTCCCTGTCAGAGACTTCTGAGACAAACTGAGCTCATGGCTGTTGTACTCACATTTCTGGCTGAAGTGCTGCAAGTTCCTTCGTCTTCTCCTGAGAGAGAGAAGACAAGACACAGATTAAGAAAGCATCCAAACCTAAACACAACCTGACAGCACCTTTGATTACTGTTCCTTCTCTCCTGAGCTTAGTGCTCAATGCACAGGCTTTAACTGAGACTACAAGCCACAAATATGATGGAAGAAAGAAAGAAAGACGTGTCACACTGACCCACATGGTGAGCTGGATCTCGCCGGCTATCGTGAGCAGCATTTTTCTGAAGTGTGTCAGCTCAAAGGTGGCGGCTGAGTGCTGGATGCAGAGGCTGAGCAGGAAAGCAGGAGTCAGCTTTGGATCGTTCCCACTGGGGTTAGACATGTCCAAGATCTGACACAGAACCTTTCCCTCCTGCTCCAGCTCGTAGCTCAGCGAAGCCTCCGTGCCTTCCAGGTCCCTCCAGCGGGGCGGCGAGGTCTTCCTCTGCATCCCTTTGATTGTAGCGGAGGAGCCGCACGATAGACAAGACGACGAGCCCTTAGTGTCAGAGTTGGGGCAGAGCTTGGTCATCCAAGGAGGCGTCTGTGTGGATCCTGACCCACTGGTAGGATCCTTAAACATGAACAGGTAGTGTTTCCCCAAACCCACCAAGTCCCCGGGAATCAGCTCCACCTCGTCCTTGAGGATGAATCCATTCCTGGTCACCGGGGCGCCGTGGAGGGGCTTCAGCATCGTCTGGGTTTTTTTGGGCTCCCCCGTGGAGCTGGAGCCGGTAGAGTCCAAGCGTCGCACACAGCAGTGTTGGGGCAGCACATCAGGAGCAAAGAGAAGGATGTCCACCTTCAGTCTCTCCTCGTCTTCTCCGTTACAGTGCTCCCTGCAGCAGCCAAAGATGGTGGTGGTCCCACTCATCAGGTAGATGACGAAATCCTGCAGGAAGATGGATTTGAATGAATGCTATGGCTTCATTCAGCACTCTATATGTAGGATAGATCTGATTGTCTTATGTAAGGTTTTGTAAGTCAACAGCAGGATGAGTTGGATGAACCCCCCCCCCCCCCCCTCTGCTCCTTGGTACACAGATGTACATTCATGGAGAGCGGACCTGCATAGTTTTGGTTTCAGGGTTTGCATGTGTGCCGCATATGTGCAGCTCTGCTCCAAACACACCAGCAAACACTGCTTATTACTCATGCAGAAAGCCTATTTTTACATAGAGAGGATGTTTGTAATGTACAGCATGTACGCCTACAGTAGTGCACATCTATATATACACGTGTGCACAGATCATAGTCTCTATATATATCACACATCTGCTGTTGCTAAATTTACTGTATAGAGAATCACTGCCAATGTTATGCTCTCATAATCCAAATGTGAAAATGATGTTATTGTTTCAACTTCAACAGAAAGTCTATTTATGATGGATAGAATTTGAAATTAGTCCTCTTTTTGATAGCAGATGAAGTCAGAGAGAGATTTTAATGGCTAAACAAGGCATAGACCACACACACACACACACACACACACACACACACACACACACACACTATGAATCTGTGTCGCTCCTTTGGTTCGGCTTTGAGTTGAACTATTGTTGCCAAATAAGTCGACGCAAGATTGAGCCTGCCACAGTGCCCGGCGTGCTGCGGTGCCCTCAGAGTCCTGCACAGTCAGCAGATCTCCACTGGCAGGGGACAAACAACACAGCTAGAGAGAGAGAGAGAGATAGAGAGAGAGAGAGAGATAGAGAGAGAGAGAGAGAGAGCGAGCTTCCTGTCTCTGGGAATGGGCCGGGCTCAAACCACAGCCTGACTTTCTGGTTTCGTGTGAAATGAGCTCTGTAAACAGCGTAAAGTGCAGCGGACGTCAACGCACGATGGGTGTGATATTTTCCAAGCTGTTTTCTCAGAGTCAAACTCGAAAACACACCCCACCAAGTTTACTTCTACTCTAAGAATAGCCTCGGTGTAGTTTATCCTCCAGTGCGTGTCTTCAATCATGCTTATCTTGTTTTTGCCTCACACACACACACTGTCCCTGTTCTGTCACTTGGACATGCTGACAGACACCTCGTCCCCCTGTGGTAACTCAGAGTCATTTCTGTTTCAGTTTCCCCCTCTGAAATGCAGCCGTGTGACCTCTGAACCTTGAGGCTGATCACCTGCTCCCATCGCACCACATGTTGAGCACCACAGCGAGCTTCCTTCCTCCCGCTCCAAGCTTGTGTTTGCACATAATGTTTGAATGACACAGACTATCTGAGCGATTCCCTCTTCCCACTTCCTGTAGACTAGATTGACAGTAGGGTAGTGATTTCTCTTGAAGTGGTGTGTAGTTGTGGCATAAGGTGAGACATTCCTGCAGGTATCACACCCACCTGTCTGTGGCTGTAGCCCTGCAGCAGGAGGAAGTAGGGGAAGTCAAAGGGAGGGTGGATGGAGTACTGGGTGGTGTTGTCGTCGCTGCTCTCCGTCTCTTCCTTCTCCATGCCCAACCGCAGGACCTCCTTGTCCGCCTCGGCCTCGGGATCCTCCCTGAGCGGACTCCGCTGGACCCGGCCGGCCTCCTTCCCCATGGCGGACAGATCCATGTCGCTCAGGCTCCTCCAGATCCCCAGACTGTCCGCGTCCTCCACGCTGCCGTCCACAAACAGGGACGCCACTCTGGAGCGGCTCTTCTGCAGCCTGCGAGCCTGAGCATTGATGCCTGCATGGAGACGATGAAGGGACGGTTAGTTAATATAATATAGATGAATATAAATAAATCTATTGCCTTAATCGAAGAATAATAATATTATAATAATTATAATATAATAATACGATTTGACACTGTCCCTTTCCCTAATTAGAACTCTGTTGTAATCTAATGGTGGCAGCACCTTGTAAAAAACAGACATTTAAAGAGGTAAAATGTGACGGGAAAACACTTTCTGAGGCAACGGTGAGCATATTTTGCTGGAGTGTCACTTTTAAGTGCTTGTAAACATCTAACTAACGCTGAGAAAACGCCTGCCTGCAGCCAAGATGGAGATCAAACTGAAACTATTCCTATTTCACTTGTGTGATGTGATGTTGTATTTTACAGCTTGGAGTCACATTAACCAGAATTCCCCCTTAAAATCTCTGTGCTTATCAAAAGGGACGTGGACATAATGCTTCACCGCCACTGGCACCCATTCAAACCCAACATGACCAGAGGAAAGAGAGGAAACGTGGAGGGGAAGGTGAGATGCAGTCGCCTCTATCTGATGCTAACAGCCGCCCGGGCCGGCCTGACGTAACACAAACACTATTCAGCTCATTTGGAGCCATTAAGCACCGTGGAATGTCCAGAGAGCCCGGCTTCACACCCAGCGCTCTGCCGCCCCTTATCAGCTGTGGAAATGGGCGTTTCCCACATTGTTCAGCCAAAGTGTCAGGGACCGGACCCCCTGCTTAAACCCACAGAGCGAAAGGGCAGAGAGTGGAGAGGGAGAGGAGGGTGGGATCACACGGGAGGCAGCAACCATGAGAACTTGGGTTGTCTGGATGGGAGCTTTCGAAATGATCTCCTGTTTAAAAAAAATTGTTGCTGGCACGCCGGCGTGTTGAAGAACCGTAACAGCCCCCCATGCCAAAATCCACAGGACCACACAGTCCCCTGAGTGCAGGAAGTTTCGCTCTGATAGAAACAATAACAAAGCAAACCAGTGGCCGCATTCTGGCAGCCACAGGCCCGACGGGGAGAGATCTGCTGCTGCTGCCTCCCAGCGCCCTGATGGGACCTCGCAATAAAACAAAGATAAGAGCCGGGCCGCGCTGACCTCCTCCATCCCTCACTGCTGCTTTTGTACCCCCCTGACCTCTCTCACACGCCTGCCATCTCCAGCGCTCCAACCGGTGATAAGCCGGACAATGAGGGCCGTTACCCGGCCGTAAGAGGCCAGGATAAAGGCTCTGCATGGCACCGAGGCAGAGACCCAGTGATTGATTACCCATGCGTAAGGATTTTAGGGTCGCTGAGTTGTGTTTACGTCACTGACAAGGCTCAGATGTGTGCTTTCAAACTAGAAAGAGTCCAGCTGTGGATCTGGACCTGAGCCTGTGCCGTACCTGCTGTGATTGTATCTCTGTCCTTGGCGCTTTGTTCTTCCACGCTGGCTCGCCGTTGGATTTCAAAGCGCCTGGAGAAGCCTTCTTTGGGCTTCCACAGTGACTGCAGCACCAGGGGCTTCTCATTGTCGCCCACCACCCGGAAACACTCTCTTTTCCACTGGTTATCCGTCCCCGTGTGGCCAATCACGTCGCAAAGCACGTAGTCGCCGGCGTCTTCTTTCTCCAGGCAGTACCTGGACAGCAAAGGAAACAAATCACATCAGATCATCTGTAACTCATCTCCCACAGATGTCACACAACTTTTCTTACTGCACTATGATCTGTTACCTCTCTAGAGCCTCCTTGACCAGTTCCTTGGAGCTGGAGCGAGTGGTGGCCAGCACGCTCTTGTAGTTGGTCCCCTGACAGATGTCGCTGCCAAAGATCTTCAAGATGCCGGGGGCGGACATTCGACTGGACAACTCAGCCGGGTCGTCCGAGGCTCGGAGGTCGCCGGTCGTACTCCTGCTGCCTGGCCCGAGGCCATGGCGCCCACTGTCCCGCAGGTTGGGGCTGCGGTTGAACACAGAGGAGAGCCTGTTGTTGTGTCGGCGGATTTTGCTCTTGGCAGGCTGCCGGACGCTGACGCTCTCTGACGAGCGCACGGTGGTGTCTGAGTTGTTGGATCTGAGAGGGGACAGAGAGGGCGAAACAGGTTCAGACACACAGAGACGCAGTTTGAGCTTTTCTGTTTGGAGTTTGTCAGTTCTCGTCTTGTACAGTATGTGTTGGTTTCTGTGGTTTCCTCCTACACGGCAAAAACAGCTTTAAGGTGGAATGGAAAATCTAAACTGTCTGCAGGTGTGAGAGTGAATCAGTTTGTCTGAGTTTGTTCTCCCTGGGACCAGCAACCGGTCACTGGGTGGATGAGTCCCCGATGTGACCCTGCAGGTACAGGAAACGTACCACAGGCAGGACCAACAAACAATCGAGAACCACTGGAGTATGACAGCCGTTATCATCCTTACAGCAAATCTATGATACTCTGTTTGCTTACTAACGGACTCATTGTGTGGCAGGTTTCATTGGGTTTCCCTTCAGGAGGCCCTGCAGTGATCCAGTGGGAGATTTGAAAACACACTGGGAAATGTAAATATGTCTCAGTAAATAATCAGGATCCTAACCAGAGTGACGACAGACATTAACAGAATATTCTTACATTTAACAAGAAGTAATATTATAAATCTTTATGATAACGATCAGGAAATACATCATGGTAAACTCGTTGTTGGTTCTCTGTTTATTTAGCTGAATGTGTTGTATTGATGATTCCACTCCAGAGATCCTATTCAACTCAAACTCGTGTGTTACATATGTATACTGCATACAGACTCACTGTACGGATCCATTGCTGGGTTTCCTCCCCAGCTTGGCGAGGCGTTTCTTCGGGGAGCGGATCAATAATCCCACAGGGAAACTCAGAGTTTGTTTATTGACGTGAGTGCTTCTCTCCTCCGAAATCATGATGGCTTTCGATTCACTCCAACGCGACAAAACTTTTTAAACAGTGAAGACGATGAAAAACAAACATTCTTCGCAATTTGGAGGATGAAAACCTTTGGGGAGTAGAGGGATTTTCAAAACACGAGTCCACTTCCAATCCAGAAAAGTCGCCAAAATAAGAAATGAACGTCGACTATTCTACTGACGCACTGTAATAGACAAATATTGGGACAGTTATGTTACAAGTGCTCAATCAGATAATCTACATTTTACCATCCAATTCAGAGGAAAGCCCCAAAAAGCGATTCGAACTTCCAAATCAGTTTTCTTGAGGATAAAATCCAAACAGAAATCCAGATTCGGATGTAGAAAATGAGCCATTTTCACAGATTCTTTCTTCACATGTGAGTGGAAGATGACGGAGGAAAAATCGACGAGCTCTCCGGTCCATAATAAGATGTTATAGGCCGTTCTGACTGTAAGCGTGGAGAGAAGAGGCTGAGCCAGGCTGAATGAAGGGAAACCTGTTGCTGTAAACCGCTACTACACACGTCGTCACTGGGGGCGTGGCTAAACACTCGCACAAATTTGCCCCCCTAAAATCTGAAGTCGCTATTAGTAAAATGTGTTTTAGTGACATCTTGTGGCGTCAAGTAAAATTACAACAACATCAGCGAAAGCTCCCTGTAATTTGAATTACTGAGTGTAAATAACATCGATGTATGTTTTGAATGTATGTCTTTTATCATATTATCCTTTTACTTTCCTAATACGTTTTCCTCTTGATCGGTTTTGATCTACAAATGTATCCTAATTATGTTGTGCTTGTTCAGCAAAGTTCTTTAAAGTTGTCAAATGTATATTGATTTGTACTTGCGTAAATGGATGTAAATGTAAATTAGTTAAGAGTAAAGTATCAATGGAGTAACTCTCTTTCCAGCACTACCTGTACAGTCGTAATGATGTAATAGGCGTAGTTATAGTCGTCTTATACAACAACAGCATTGTCGTCGCTGTTGTTGATTACTAGAACTAAAAAGAAAGAGGAAGAATCCAAACAGCTCATACGGAATCAAAACAGCTGATATGGAGACTGTGAGTTTCAGGACCCCAACTGTTTTGGGCATTCGTGCACCCACAGCCCCATCTGGTGGCAATACAGATATTGTAAATTAATGCGTTCGCATTCTGATAATGTATTTACAAAAAAGGTTTACCAATATCAATCATTATTCATATATAAACTACCGACTTTTCTTGCCTCACCACATATCTCTTTCTTATAGTCATTCTCTTTCATAGTCATACATTTTAGTGCACCGTTTGTGAATGACTTTGTGAATGAGTGAAGCTTCTTGCTCAATACTATCAGTCATTTCTTCACTATAAGCTCGTGGCGGTGGGAACGTTTTACCTTATCAATGTGGTGTTTGTTCATATTCTAATCGCGACACCATTGTTAATACACATGCAAATAACCCCCGCCCCTCCATTTTACACACACACACACACACACACACGCACGCACGCACACGCGCACGGCATATGTACATCCGTTTCTGTGTTACTCAAAACCCCAAACTACACTTCTACCTCAAACAGGCTGTGTGTGCGTGTCTGTGTGTGTGTGTGTGTGTGTGTGTGTGTGTGTGTGTGCGTGTGTGTGTGTGTGTGAGAGCTTCACCTGCAGCATTCTGTGCACAGAGCAACATTCAGGTCAGACCTGCAGCTACACACTTTCTGCAAATCGCATCCTTCTTCTATCAGGCGTTGACGAATGCAGGCTTACTTATCACTAGACAGTTTTAATGATAGGATTTATCTGATTTGAACATCTATCTTCACATCTATCTACACACACACGTTTTCTTCTTTCTCTGAATCAGGTTTTCTTACCTCAGAGCTTCTTGGAATCTATCTGGTTACTTAGTTAATAATAATTGAGAAGGACGGAACTTCAGTTATGTCTTCACATTGTGCAACGATGATTGCAGCTGCTTAATAAATGAAATGAAAGGGAAAATGTGCAAATGCTCTGCAAATTGCTATTATTTTGGATACAAGTCCTCAATACTTCATAATCTGTTGAATGTCGTAGGGTCTATGGAAGTTACAATACAATTTCACATTTTTATTGGTATATATGAATAAACTAAAGCTAAACTGCACTGTGATATTAATGTATAAACCAAATGCACAACTGCTGTCAACAGGGGACATTTCAACATAAAACATTATATTTTCTCCTGTTCCACATGCAGCACTAAGCGTCACTGCTGCTGTGCGAAGTGATATTTAATCACCGTGTAAATCATATTTGCACTTAAGTTAATGTGATTTTCTGTTATGTACAATTACACTCAATTACTCTAGCAATTATCGGTTGTTGGCATAAATGTGCGTTTCTGTGTGACGACAACACGATTGTGCCTGTGGAGCAGTGTGAAACTAACACAACAACAGACCGTGACTGTTTCTCTGTTATCTGTTCTCGTGTACAATCAATCCATGACATAGTTCCGCTTCTTCTCGGCTCAATAAAAAGCTAAACGCTTTTTCACAGGACTGAATTTGTAAACTGTCTTCATCTGTGACGTTGAAGGTAATATTTGTGATTTTGGTCTTCAAGGGGAAAGGAAAGGAGAGAATTAATAAATGTTCTCCCCACAGATCAGGGATCAATTAGAGGTAATCACGATCAATCAATGTGATTTACTTCGCCTAAATGTGTGTGTGTGTGTGTGTGTGTGTGTGTGTGTGTGTGTGTGTGTGTGTGTGTGTGTGTGTCATCTGCTGATGAGGCGTTCACACAGGAGGAAGGAAGGCAGATTATGCGAGCGCTCTCGATCACGGTATATCAAGTTAACCAAAGACCGGAACATTATACCAAAAACCACGCCTCAAAATTAAGAGCATGAACTTTTATCGTACGCGGCACATCTCTGCAGGTCAAACAGAATCGTCCTTATGCATATAATGACACGAGATGTACCACAAGTGTAGAATTAACTAAATAGACGTATCACAACACGGCACAAGACAGTGAGAAGCTCTTCTGTATGCAGTTACGAACGCACGGTTTTGTCCACGCTTGAACTTAAGCTTTTATTATGAAAATCTTGGCGGAAGCTATTGATTTTATATCATCTTGACGCTGTTGCTCGGTAGGAGCAGCATGAGCGCGGGGCTGAGGGAGTTCAGAAAGTTGGAGAGAAGAAGATCAACACCGAGTTCACCTTCATCACAGCATTTAGGTTATCCTTCATCATCATCATCATCGTCATCATCCCAGTCTTCTCCTTCTTCATCAGAACCAACACCATTGATGAGTGGAATATGCTGTGTTCTGTCTTTGGGAGAAGAGGAGGCAAACTTTAGCGCAAACATCTCACCAGCTCCGCACTGTTGCGCCGCTTGAAGAGGAGGCGAGGTAAGATGAAGAATGTTTGTTTATATCACATCATAAATCTCTAAGTTGGCGCCTCACCCTTCCTCCTGAAATTGTTGATTTTTCACAGCTCAGCGTTCTTCCTCTTTTTCTACCGTCCTGTTTCGCTCACATTATTTTTGGTTTCAGTCTCTGTAATTCTGCTTTTTATTCCAAATGGGTTAAAGCAATGTCTGCTGCCTCTAATTCTAAATTAGACTTTTATCTGCTTGTTTTTTTTAATGATTTGTGTCATCATAAACTGGTCACAGAGGCCACAGGTTAAATTGTTCTCCCAGATCATGACTCATTTCTGTGTCATATATGTGTACAATTTATTATATTCCTTTGTTTGTTTTTGGCTGCTGCTATGGTTACGCTCTCCCAGTGCTTTCAAAGTCTAATGTTGGAAAGAGAGACGGTCAGATTATTCACAGTGTTTTCCGAAAAGGTTGTAAGCAGCCGTATATTTCTGCGTCTGAGTGTCATTATGCTCTTCAAGAACGTCTTTCCTCAACCACAAGTCCAGAACCTGATTGAGAAATAAGGAAGCCTACAGTTTGAAATAGTTTTGCAGAAGTAATGATAGCTGTCGTAGCTCAGGTTCTGCTTCACATCAACTATAGTGATTTAAGATAAATGATTATAACTTCCAGTAAGTTCCAGCAGCACCCAAGGGTCCGTGAGTTGTGTTTTCATGATCTAATACGTCCTACAGGCCCGATTTGTCCCGTCAAACTTTCACCTCTTCCCAAAAATGTGAAAAAGAATTTGATCTTTTGAAAGAGAGTTTGATCATTTCCTTTGCTAGATTCAGAACTTATCAATCAAGGATCACCAGGGTCAGAGGTCAGAAGTCGGTTCATTCATCTGCAGATTTGTCGTCGGGTTTTATAGATTTCGCTTAAACGACAGATCGTTGTTATACAAGCAAAAATAACTTGTATAAGAACATATTTGCTCATGGGGATCGACAGCCTCAGAGCACAGCAGCAAACAAGACAGATTCTAATACGTTAATCTGCTTGTTTGAGAAGAGAAACCAAAGACGGCAAGAAACCAAACTGCTGGGGCTTCATGCAGGTGCAGAAAGTGCAGAAAGAAATCAAGATATGGCAATGAAACTGTGTGCAAAACTGCAAGCAACACTTTCTAAAAGAGTGAAACCACCCATCACAGGGGTCAACACACTCATGTGTGTGAACTGGGTTTGTTTGGCGTTTTTCACTGATGAACATAAAATGTGGAAAAAGAGTGGAAAATACATTCAGAATTCAATCAGATAAAAGACGGAACAGACGGAACTGTTTACTCAACAATACTTTAAAAATGTACTGTAATGTAAACACGATATTAAAGTGAAAAAATTACTTTCCGATACTTTTGTATTACCTGTGTATGCAGCAGACGAGAGCATAAATTAAGGGATGAACTGGGAAAAATGGGAACACCAACATGTTTGAACAAGAGAGAAAAGGACACAAGGAGTCAGCTGTGTATTCGTGCCAAATGATTTGTTAATTATATTTGTAATTAAACCCGTATTTCAGCAGCCACTGTAGGTCAGGGGAGGCCGTGAAATAGAACTGAATGATAAGTGACGGTAAAAAAGTTTAAGTTTATTCAAGTTTAAAAAAAAGATGGCTAAAGATTTTCATAAGAAAATCAGCCAATTTTAGATCTAATATGCTCTGGATGCTGCTCGCCTTGCATCTTCCCAGTGAAGGAAGCGCACTGAGGTGTTCGGTCGACTTTCTTCACCACACTTCTTGACTACAGCGCTTCTAAAGACACAGCAGTGCTCTAAATCACAGCTCTCTGTCTCCTCCCGCTCTGTCAGGCACAGCACCTCAAGTCTCGCTGCGAGAAACACAAATAAGCGAAATGCTCTATTGGCAATTAGATGCAGCTTCACAGGCAGATATTCCAACCAATAACCCGACGCAACCTCACAAACACAGCTTCTACTTTGTTTGATACATTTTGTGACCTTTTGTCGATGTTTGAAAGTTGCACATTCTGACCATTAATCAATTAGTGATTGAATTGTTTAGTTGCTGCACCTGAGAGCAAACTTTACACAGCTGAACTCACTAACGGAATGCAGCAACGCTTCCTGCTGGCTGCTGACCAGCGCGCTCAACGGCTCCTCTTGTTCTTATCAGATGGAACTTGAAGGGAAAAGGCCTTCTGTCAATCATTAATAAATCGTGTTGACTTTAGTAGCCGACACACAGGCCAGACGTCACTGGGTGAGAGGAGTCTTGGTCAGATGAGAGCGGCCTGTCTGACTACAACAGCCTTTGATTTACCCCTTTATTCCTAAATTCACACGCGCAGTCGTCAAATGACACTTTATCGTTCTCCACATTGCAGAGTTTGATCATTTTCAATTTTAACATTAAAGTAGAAAGTAGTTGAGTAGAGTAAGGGACTTAAAGGGTTTATGTTAAGGGTTAAACAAGGAAAGTGGTTCCTTAACGAGCGGATGGAATTCAAAACATGTTGCTCTGTGTTTCTCAGTCTGCTGTTACATGAATGGTTTAAGATGGTTTAAGGAGTTAAATCTCCTCTGAGGTCGTCTGTAGGTTTATCGCTACAAAACTGACTCACTGTGATCAAACAATTTCTTAGGGAGGCAGTAGCTCAGTGGGTAGAGCTTCCGCTTGGGAACCGGAAGGTCTCCGGTTCGAGCTCAGGGGCACCACCTGCCGAGGTGCCCCTGAGCAAGGCACCGAACCCTCAATTGCTCCCCCCTCTGTGAAGGGTGGTAATGTAATGTAATGTAATGTAAGTTGCTTTGGATAAAAGCGTCTGCCAATATGATGGTAATGTATTTCATGGCAAGTACAGAAAAATACTGTATAGCTTCACCTAGGCCTGTTGGATGAATCTTGGCCCTCATATTTGTGTCTCAATCATTCTTCCAGATGAATGAAAGGGTCTGTTGGCTCCTTTAATTCATTCTGGCGGGCGTCCCTCGCCATCTGACCAGATAGTTCAAATTTACTTAAATTCAGTAACTTAGTGGATCATCAGTTTACACTAAAGGCTGTGTGTAGATTGACAGATGATTGTAGCGTTTTGGAGTCGAGGTGAGGCTGCATAGCGAAGTGCAGCTGCGCAAGTGAATGAAAGCAGTTTATATGAGACCACATCCCTCAGTGTGCACGCTTCACCACAAACAGAACCCAGCACTTATTTACGCCTGTGAGAGGATAAACTGGCTGATCTCTATAATGAGATTGGAGTCCTGACAGATGCTCTAGCTGCTGTTCAGACATTTAACCGCAGCCTCAGATGTTTGGCCGGAATCTCTCAATCTGAGAATGAAATTTTCCCAAATGACGTGTTGACCTCGCCATCCCACCGGCTGTGTCATGTCAAAGCATTGTGTAAATAAGGATTTTCCACTTCCTTTTTCCACATGTGCCATGTTACACGTTATGCACTTCAACTAACAACTATCAACTTAAGACTACTGTGCGTTCTCCTTTATTTTAATACTCGACTCCTACTCGATTTTGTAGGAAGCCGAAACGCCAAACACTCTGGTTTTGTTAACTCGTTGGACTGTACCTTACGTGGCCTGTTCTCACTCAGTGTGCACAGTCTAAACAGAAGCGGATCAATGAGTTTTTATGTAAAATGTTAAGAAATTCTTGATTAAATTGTCGATTCTAGACAATAAAGGCAAAATTCTAGGAAAATGTCATCCAAAGAATCTCTTTAAAAGTATGTAGATTATTCTAGATTTGACAGAATGATTCTTCTGTAGTTAATCAAACTTTAATCTTATGACTTGAAGTATTCACTAAACTGCTCTTCTCATTTCAAAGCAGCCGTCCATGCGTCTTCTCACCAAATGTTTAGCTCTCTTATATTTCTGAGCGGCCTGTGACCGCATCCTGAAGGGCTGAGCATTGGCATCTAACCTGACCTGTTTCACTTTGTCTCCGTCTCTGTCGCTCTACACAGAAACGCCCCCCCGGTCACGATCGTTCTGTCACTTTCTCCCTGACACCTTTCCAGTTTGCCCCCGATGGAGGCCAGAGGAAAATACGAGTTCAACGCAACTGCACAGGACGAGCTCAGCTTCAAAAAGGGCGACATACTTAAGGTCAGGACAGCTTGGATGTGGTCTAGATGAAATAGTTTCTCTGCTTAAACATCTCACTGATCTTTCCGTGTTTTTGGTATCAGATTTTAAGCTCGCAAGATGAGTGGTTTAAAGCAGAGATGAACGGACAGGAAGGATACATACCACAAAACTACGTGGAGATGCAAAACCCGAGGTGAAACCCAGCTCCGCGCTATGCACTTCTGTGTCGGTGTGTGTGTATGTGATGTCAGGTTGTTTACGGTATGGGCCGGTGGTGTGTGTAGATGGTTCCAGGAGAAGGCCAGCCGAAGCACTGCAGAGGAACACCTGAGGAGCAAAGGTGTGGGACACTTTCTGATCCGAGGGTGCCAAAGCTCCCCGGGAGACTTCTCCATCTCTGTCAAGTGAGTGTGTGTGTGTGTGTGTGTGCCTGAAGAGGATTATTGATTGAAGTGAAATGAAATGAAAGAAAATAATATTTATAAATATAAATATATGAATGAATGAATTTAATAATATAATATGATGAATTGCCTTCATTCAAATATATTCAAACTTATTAACGCCCATTTTGTTGCTGATTGAAACATCCCAGCTTGAGGTTAATTTCACTTTCTGTCTCATAGAATCTTTCATATTTTGCTGCATGATGGGAGATTTTTACATTTATGCTCATACTGAACATTTATATTCCATTATTTTGGTAGTTCTTGAATGCTGACCGTCTCCGTCATGATAAACAGGCCTTGCAGTTATGCACATTGACCAGCAGAGGACAATCCAGCCGAGGAAACGGATGAAACCCTGGAATGCAACTATTTTTCCCATAAACTGACTGAGGTCACTGGTGTTTTGTGGCTGCTCGATTACAGGCACGAGAATGACGTGCAGCACCTCAAGGTGATGAAGGACAGCAGATGTCAGTACTTCCTGTGGTCGGAGAAGTTCAGCTCCCTCAACAATCTGGTGGAATTCTACAAGACCACCTCCATCTTCAAGACGAGAGAGATCTACCTCAACGACGGCAGCTCGGACAGCAAAAGCCCCGCCACGCTCCAGCCGGTAGGCCACTGGAGGGTTTAAAGCCTTTACAGAGGCACTCCTCTGATTTTAAACACCACATTTGACACTTCACACTTTAATGACATCATGAGGGTTACTTCTTGTTGGTGCTGCAGTTTGAAAACGCTGCTGTACATCCTGATGTACTTCAAATATCGTGGCATGAACTTGTTTCCTGTCTGCTTTGGTTTTTGTCCCCAGGCTAAGAGGGGGAGTCTGCCTGAGCACAACAGCGGAATCACCACGGCTGCAGCCATGGCGACTACGCCGCGCCGCGCCTCAGACCAACCGCACAACCAGCTGGTATGTCACCTCCGTGTGATCGCTATGGATGAAATACTGCATATGATCTGTTTCTCTGTTTGCCATTGGAAGTGGCGGCAAAGGTATGATGCAGCAATGAAGACGACAGAGGCACAGAGATGCAGCAGCCTGCAAAACAACAGCCAAAGTCCTTTATGCACATTATCTGTTCAATTTGGCTTTGATGTGACATAAAAGCTGCACAAGAGCAATTTCATTTTGTTTTTCCAGAAGAACAATACATTTTTCAAATCTCAAACTTCAAAATGAATATAAATGTGATCATGACCTTGATGATGAAACCAAAGCAAATTGTTTCTGAAAGATTTAATTATAAGCTGGATCATTACTTTTTTGCGTTTCTAGGCGAAGCATATCGGTCTGGAGGAGCGAGCACACACCATCGGCCACACGGGGCGAAGCAGCCCGGTCAGCACGGCCTTCGTCCCCCGTCGCATGGCTGAAACCATGCCTCTTCCTCAGGTCAGCCCGCTGCCCTTTCTACTTATGACCCATAAATCTTAATTGATACATGCTGATTTACTGTAGATAGTGTCCGGGTTGATTGATATGTTCTGAGCCGGATACATTGCTCACTCACAAGGCTGTAATATTGAGGTGGAAGTCAATCAATTTGGCGTTTGGGCATCATTTGCCTTCATATGAGCTCAGTAATCATATTTATGCAAGTTGTACAAGGACAAACAAGATTTTGTGCAATTGTAGAGATCAGCGCTCATTCGTGTTCGCTTTCCTGTGATTCTCCCCCAGAGGGCAGCTACTCTCCAAGTGAAGGCTCTGTACGACTTCAGAGCGGAAGAAGACGACGAGCTCGGCTTCTGCGCCGGCGACATCATCGAGGTGGTGGATCGTTCAGACGTAGCGTGGTGGAAAGGGATGCTGCGGGGGGACTGTGGGCTGTTCCCGGCCAACTACACCTCACCCATGTGAAGAAAAAGTCCCCAGGCAGTGTATTCACTGTCCCCTAGCACTTCTGCAGACCTGCTCGTCAGGTGTGCAGGCCCTGAAAACTTGATTTCAAACACAATGAGCAGGCAGTGACTCATATCATGTGGGGCTGTGTGTCTGTTTGTCACACAGACCCATCAGATTTAAGAACTGTGAGTCAGTTAGCCATAATATTCATGTTTGCTTTGCCAGTCAGCATGGTGCTTGGTCATGTCTTCCTGAACATTTAGTACTTTTGTTGTCATTATTTACCAAGGAGCTGAGACACACCTACAGGAACCTCCAAAGGCTCGCTGCATGTTTAACCAGCATACAGAAAGTGTTTAACCACAGCAGATGATACAAATGACTGTGCTGTGTTATGACGCAGTAAAAGTGACAAACGCTCACGCCGGGAATTAATCAACCATGATTCATTTCAGTAGTATCTGCTTTCATTTTTTTACAGCATGTTTTTTTTTTATTCAATATATTATCAGGACATCCGCTTGCTTAACACAAACATTTGATATTCCTCTCAGCTCAAAGACCTGGAAATAAAAGTTAATTTTACAAGTGATTTCTAGTCAAATATGTGTTTATAACACGGCGTCAGAGTGAGCAGGCAGAGCACTTTGGTCCTGATTATGTTTATAGGTATCAGATCAACTCTGATTCTTTAACAGTGGCCATGTGAAATGCGTGCATTAATGTATGCTGGTTTGCCAACAGGACTCCTCATCAGTGGCATGCATGTTACCAACCAGAATAAGGACGCAAGTAAGGAACAAGGGTCTTCAAAATAAAAGCACGCGTCCACCGCCTACAGTTTTAACTGTCTCTACTGCGGTTGAAACTAATCGTAAACCGAGTGCACATCAGAAGACAGAAGCTAGCCTCCGTTAGAAGTCACTTGGTGTGCCCTTAGTGTGCCCTTTCCTCAAGTGATTAATATTCCTTTGGGGGTAGTTATGATACACACAATTTTGATTCAATTTATCAATTATGATTATCCAATTAAGATTTGGGAGCAAGCAACTTTTTAGGAGAAAAAGAGGCAAAGGCATTGGTATAGCGCCTTTTAGACACAATGACAAAATGCTTTGTGTAGGCCATTGAAATATAATGTAAATTATAACTAAAAGACAAATAAAATAAATAGCAATAACAAATTCAAAGGGAATGCATTTAAATAAGGCAGGAGGAGGGATAAATAAAATTCAAAGTGTTTTTCTTCAGGGATATTAACATTTGATAAAGCAATACTACTACTAATACAGGTTTAGCCTGAAAAACTATTCAATAAATATCAATGGCAAACAGTAAAGGCCTGAAACTAAAAGCTGCTTCCTCATGCAGGCCGCTGAACATGAACACGCCTGGATGTGCTGATCTCGGTGGACTGGGTTCAAAGCGTTCGTCAAAGTGGCTTTTATTTTGAAATAAATGTACTAGGAAGTCGTTAATATTTCTTTTACTTCGGCGCTGCCGTTGGCTCCGCCCCCTGCTGCCTGTCACCTGAGCGCCTAACGTACCTGAGCGCAGGTAAACTCAGGTACACGCAGGTGAGGAGAAGCGTCTCAGAGCAGCGGCGGGGGATTTACCAGAAATAGGACCGAACCCGACCCGAACTCCGCCATGGCGGAGTCTCAGCTGGCCTGCATGGACGACGGGCACGTCAACGAGAAGATCCCGGAGACCAGGCCGGAGTTTTACTACAGCGAGGAGCAGCGAGCGGCGCTGGAGCAACTGCTGAGGAACGGGGACGGAGCGTTCAAGCTGCGGCTCCGGGAGGACAACGTGAAGGACTTCCTCTCCGCCAGGGAGGTCAAATGGATCCGCAAAACCTTCCACGAGTACGACACGGACAGCGACTCCGACTCCGGGGAGCAGGAGAAGACAATGGAGTCCAGCGCGGACTCCGGGGTCCACTCCACCTACTGGCCCCAGATGTCCGACACGGAGGTCCCGTCTCTGGACCTCGGCTGGTCCGGCAGCAGCGTGTATAAGGGGGTGACCCGGGTGTCCGTGTACACGCACCCGCCCAAAGAGCCAGGGCCGCACATCAAGGAGGTGGTGAGGAAGCTCATCCAGGAGGCGCACAAGGTACTTTCCCCTTTATTCTAATGTGAGGACAGACAGGTGCGCTCACTGAAGACGCGCCATGAAGTGCATCTTCCTCATGTAGCGTCTTAGAATACGTTTAAATGTACACAGCGAGTTTATTCCAACTATTTACCCAAACCAATCACATTGTGTAATTGATTTTATTTGACTTTGTTTTTCTGACCTTTTTATGGCTACAATTTCACCAAAACTTCCAGGCAACTCGAAGCTGGTTGGTTTTCCCGCTCTGGGGGATTCCCCAATTTATTTAAGGATAATAACAATAAATAATCAGTCAATCAGTCTTAATTACAGACAAAAAGTGATGTGACATGCTCTCCTCTAGGAGATGATCTCAACTGAATGCCCAGAAGAGCAAAATGTCCCCACTTAAAGCCTAATTCAATTTAATTTTAGTTTATAATTCTAAATACATTTCCCCTCCTGACATCCTTTGACCTCACATTGGTTCAATTAAGTTTGTATTTAATGTAACATATTGGTATAAATGTCAAACAAAGACACAGTTTTTACCAATCAGGAGTCACCCTACATCACAGACAGAACAGCATTATGAGCTGCTGAGGGTAAACATCAGGGAAATGCAATAAAGCCTATCAGCCCCTGACCTACTTGTCCAATGGCTCTAAAATATTCAAAGTGATAGGTTACCTGTTGTCACGTGACCTGGTCCACCTGAGAGTCCCTTAAGCTGAGCGCTTACATGTCTGCTCTTATGTGTGTTTTGTTTCTGACTGAGTTCATTAGATGGATCATAGTTATTTGTGTTGTCAAATTAAAATCTAATTTGGATTAACAAGGGGCACAGTTTAGGCCTAATTGTAAGCTCATCTACAAGGTTATCATTCAGTATTTATTACACCATAAACAAAAAGTACTTGACAAAGTTAATCAGTCAAATGACTCTACTGGAACACAACACTGCTCATTTAAAGGAAAACCCCGACATATTTCTGTGCAGATTCATAGCAGGCTGCCGTCACCAATTACAAGGCACACAAACAAGTTCCAGCAAGTCCAATTATCTAAGTCACACACTTGGCTTCACAAATCAAAGTGACACTGAGGAGTTATTACCTGAAACTCATTCAACAGCACGAGACGTCACGTTGCAGAGCTGCTTTACTTACGCATGTTGCATACTAGAAACACTTTGCTGCACGGTAGTGTGGCAATCAACAACCATGGTGACAAAAATAGAAATAATAATGTTCAGGTGAAAACATTGATGTAGCTTTATATAAATAACTCCACATGCTCTATGACGCTCCTTATATAAGGGAAATGTAACAAGAAAACATATGAAAAACATATGAATTGTATGCATTTAGGAATTATGCATCGCTGAGATGTACGCGTTTTTCTGGATTAAGGTCCACATTAAATTTAAGTATTGTCATTTGGATAAAGAGGCTGGAGGTAGAAGTGTATCATTAATCGACTATTTAACGCTGCTTAGTTACACTTGGACAGGAATCTGATAATCATGAACAGCTACGAACCAGCTTCAAACCTGTGTAAACTGTAATCGTGGATCAACTTCAAAGTGAAATGTAATGAAAGCAGCAGTCATCATGGCGCCATCCCACCCAACTGATTGTACATGGAGGCGAGTGAATATGAAGGGGTTAACTAAGCCCACGACATCAATTGTCGACGTAACAGCGGTGGGAGAGTTGGATGCAAGTTTTAACAAGCTGAGTCATAATGGCCAAGCCGTTGCACTTTTAAATGTCAGCATCGCATCAGGACTTGCAGGATAGAGGATGAAGGCTTGTTCTTCCTCCCCCACCCTGCGGCGGCGTTTACAAACGACACTTTCCCATTCCCCGCCGCGCTCTCTGATTGGTTGACCTCTCAGGTATGCACCCTGAACTCAACCGCTGAGTGTTCACATTTCAACAGTTGGACACGAGACGCCGGAGGCCTCGGCTGCAGGGCGAGGTGAAAGGGTTTATATATATATCCTGACGAGAACAAGGAGAACAGATTTGCCTTTTGAGTCTACAGCACGGCGAAACTTTGCATCACTCTGGGTGAATAAACCCACTGCCTTCCATGGATACTGGATATAATCTAACGTAATAATTTCCAAAGGTGTTAACAGTAGTCTGCTCACGGCTTTGACAGCTTAATTGTCTGATCGTGTGTTCGAGATTGCTCCCCGTCAGGTGAAGTAAATCATCACTCCACAAAAGCTTGCCAAAGAGTTAAGACAATACTTCCAATACCTGATATACCAGCACCTATATAGATATAAAGAGCCAGACATGCATGCTCGCATAGAAAGCCTCCAGTCTCAAACACAATCAAAGAACCCAGATGGAGGTGGAGTTTCGTTCCAAATAGGTCCCGACATTATAGGACAGATGGTAATTGTTTGGTTCAATGTAAAACCTCTTAAATACTGTGTGAAAGGGTAATCAATCGATTATTTTAATGACATAATGATTGCTTACCGAACTCTCAGTAACTGTCATGTAGTGATCTTTACTTTAACTGCCCACACACATAAAGCTGTACAGCAGGTCATGTCCAAGCACGAAATCCAGCTTGGCATTTAGGAACATGTGTCACAAAACAACTTAATGAGCGTTGGTAAAAAGGTCATCAAGTCTTTTAAAACGAACACAAGGAATAAACAGGATAGAACAACAATCTTAATGTGCTACCGTACAGGAGGTACTTTGATCACTCTATGTGTCACCTAACCGAGTGTTTGATCTGTATACCCAGATCCATGTGTGTCTGAGATGAACTTTCAGTTTGACAAGAATGCTGATCACAGCCGTTGGTGGAGCGAGTCCAAGAGGTTTTCGGGCAGCTCCTCTTAAACACCCAGAAAAACAAGTTCCGCCGAGGTGTCACCCGTAATTGTTTTGTTAAATGAAGTGCGTAAAGTTTATGTCGTGACACCAATAACGACGTTTGGTCTTTGTGTCACCGCTTGTCGCCTCAGTGGGAGTGGAAGCAAAGACGGATTAGTCATAATGTTGTTGTCGAGCTGTTTGTCGCGGCTGCTCCAGTTGTCTGTGACGGGTTGGAGCTCAGATAATCGGAAATCATCACGTGTGTGTGTGTGTGTGTGTGTGTGTGTGTGTGTGTGTGTGTGTGTGTGTGTGTGTGTGTCTGTGTGTGTGTGTTTATTCTCACAGCTTAACCAAATATCCATTTCGCTCATGAAAGCACAAAGACATATGGGCATTTGGTCCACAGAAATGTTTGTCCTCATGGGCACTACAAAGAAATGGACCATATGTATTCAGCTCATGTGCTGGATGAAATGCATTGAGGTGTAACGTGGCTATCGTCATGAAAATCGACTTTTTGTCCCACAAATGTCAGAAGCAGATGCACTGAGGTGAAGATGTTGTTGCTTTATTCTGTCAGTTGTGTCACTGAGACTTGAGCACTGAGCCTATAAGCTAAATGTCTGCAAACAAACCAAACCACAAGTCAAAATTCCAGCCACCAGAGTCTCATTAAGGTAAATAGGGCAAATATTTGGAATCTTGGCATCGGGGGACGGTCTGCTTCTCTTTGTTGCAGCGCTGTCTTAACACTTACAAAGGCCGTTCTTGTTCGCTGTCACAAAGCAACATTTGATATGTTAACTCCCCCCCCCCCCCCTCCTCCTCCTCCTCCCCTCCATCTTGCTTTCCTTTCCCAGGTGGTGGCCATCGTCATGGACCACCTGACAGACCTGCAGATCCTCCAGGACCTGTTGGACGCCTCGTCTCGGCGTGGGGTGGCAGTCTACGCCGTGCTGGAGGCTGGGGGAGTTCCACACTTCCTGGACATGTGCACTCGGCTGCAGATTAATGCAGTGCATCTGCGGGTGAGCGGCCAGCGAACAGAACTAGAGCGCAAAGGGGAGGGAGGAGGCGAACTGGAACAATACACAAAGAGTGACTGAAAGAACAGACTGAAAGAAGCTTCTCACTCATCAGCTGGTTTAACTCCTTGAGCAGACAGTGTCGGTCGCTGCAAGCTTCATGTTGGATTAATGGATCTATAGGCCGATGAAATCATTTATCAGATTAGTCATCAACGCAGAGTACTCACCTCTATTCTCTTAAAGGAGCTTACTAATAGTTTTGCACATTTTCCATTACTGCTCATTTATGTGAAATGCATCAGATTTCCCGATTTGTTAAAGCAAACATCTGAAAATCAACAGCATGGTTTCATTTATGGTGAGCAGTCACGTAGTAGCTGACGTTTCCCTGAATCTCATTGAAATCATACCAATCAAATCCAATTCCGTACCTCTATAGGTACTGTCTCTTTAAATTGCCCTCCTGAGATGCCTGGCATGGCAGCACCCATGAAGCCAGTAGCTGTGTGCTGTGGGTGTGTCTAACCAGGTGTGTAAGGAGCTAAATTAAAATGTGTTATGTGAGCCTCATTCCGTAAAACTTTCCTCCGCATTGGACGATAGCCAGACAGTTTGATTCTAGAATGAGAACTTACGTAACATCGATTATGGTGTCTGTTTTAAGGCAATGTAGGCGTATACATACGTACACTAAACACAAACTAAGCTCTCCAGACAGTCCATGTAAGAGTTTGTCTTACCGGATGCTTTTCTATAGCTGTGAACAAGCAGAACACGTTCCCCTTTAATCCAGGCGTCTGTGGAGCTCTAAGTGTCACAGCGCCTGAGAAGTTCCAGTCGGTTCCCATCTTGATAAGCGTGTGGAGCATTTCACTAAACCAACTCTGTCATCCTATCTCCACGGGGACACAATGGCCTCACCTTATCTGTGGTGAGCAGAGTTTTGCCGCTGTGTTCCAGTGTATCTGGAGCAGCGGGGCAGTGGTGGTGGTGTCAGTTGAAACACCAGTGAAAGGCCTTTTCACAGCACCGGGCTCTGTTACTGTCACTGCTTAGAAATGCAACATTCATACATCCTGAGAACAGATCCAAAGACTGTAACCCAATATGTCACCACACACTGGTTTCACAGCAGAGGGAAGCCTCCTCCCACTCTGTATTTACATCTCACTATGCTCTTTCACTCTTTTCCTTCTCATCCCTTTAGGTAAACAGACGCGGTCAGCTTGTGTGCTAAAGGGTTTTGGGTTTCTCCCTTTATTTAAGGTGGAAGTTGGCATTAAACTGCTAACACAACAGTTTGACTTGGCATCTCCTGAAATCAGCCTTTCATACATGAAAGAGTGGGATTGTCTGAAAGCTGTGGTTGATTTAGTTGACTCAGGCTCATTTGGGCGTGTGTGTGATGCTAAGCCTACTGAAACGTGTAATGGAGTGGGCGTTTCTCGACAGAGTCTCCGTGTGCGGACGGTGAAAGGTGCAGGACTTGCCCTGTCCTTTGGTAAACTGCCAGGATCCATGGGCTCCAAATACATGCTGGTGGACGGAGAGAAGGTCATGTTTGGGTCCTACAGGTGAGCACCGTTCATCAAATTTTAATACACCACTTCAGAGTAAAGTCAGGCCGGTTCAGGCTGGATTTAATCCCACAAACGTGAGAAAATAGAATGTGGCGGGTAAGAAAACAGATTCCTACTGATAAGAACATAAGGCTCTTTGTTTTAAATGGTTGTTAAAGAATTTAAAAAGCCACACATGAATGCTGAAAGTAAAGATGATCAATACAAGTGCTAACCATCAGAAAAGAACAGTAGAGGAACATCAATAATAAATAATAACATTAAAAAGAAACGAGCCAAACACTAATTTGCTCAGAAAGTCATTTCTTGTTTGATTCACTAAATAATGACCTGCTATCATTTTGAAAGCTCAACTTTAGATGAGGTCAGATGACTAATGGAGGCACAATAGGAAAGCAATTTCTTAGACCAACAACCTGATAAGCTTTTAATGAGGTGAAACACAACTGGAATGCTTTTTAAGGACGCTCTCTTTATTACATTACATTACATTATGGTCATTTAGCAGACGCTTTTATCCAAAGCGACTTACACTAAGTGTGTTCAACAAAGGTAGATAAAAGAACTTCAGGTCACAAGAAATCGTAAGCGCATATCCTTCCTAAACCAACAGCTAAGAGCATAACTAGAGCTAGAGTAGAAGTGCAATAAGTGAGGTACTATGATGAATGAGAAAAAAGGACAAATTAGAAATGAAAGAGAAAAAAGGACAATTGTCACACATTGCCCACAATGCAATGTAACTGAACTGCCTGGCAATATTATTGTTCAACAAGAAAACATTTGATGTATCACATGCCTGCCTATTTCATATTATTAGCCTGTTTCATATTATTAGGCGCTTTTACGAAAATCATAGCTACTCTTAACGATACAAATGTGAAAACGTGACATATTTGTGGTTTAGATGAGATTGGTCCCCAGGAGCCTCCATGCTGCCACAATATTAGGCCCCAAAGTGAAAATGTCAGCGATTAAAACCCAAGCGTGAGTAAACACGCCTGTGTGTCAGGATAAAAACACCTCTGGGAAAATATTGAAATGACTTAAATTATTTTTGGTACGGCATTCAAACATGACTTTTGCATACCTTAAGTCTAAATGCAAATCGTAGACATTTCCCGTCTCATCTTATCTGTGACTGACGTCAACTAACCTGACCAGAACTCCAATAGTAAACCACTTTAGTGACCACAGCGATGAGGAAGCAGCCTTTAACGTTCACATTTACTGCTAAATCTACAATGAATGATCTGTAATAGCTCAGCTGCACTCACCTGGTATCAATCTGAACCTCATGTGGAGCTGAATTTTACTTAGGAGGTCATTTGGATCAGAGGAGAGTGAGGGGGAGACTAGATTGTGTTGCTCTCCTTCACCCAGAGCTTCTAAACACATTTGATTTGCATTCAACACTACTTTATATCCTAAACTGTCCTTAACTCTCCCCCAGCTTCACCTGGAGCTCCTCTCGGGTGGACAGGAACACGATCACCGTGATGTCTGGGCAAGTGGTGGACTTCTTCGACCACGACTTCAGGGAGTTGTACGCCGTGTCGGAGCAGGTGGATCTCTACAAGGAGTTTAACATCACCAAGCCTCCAATTCCTGTGCCAGTCATGAAGCCACCGGTGGAGCAAATCAAGCCTCTGCCCACCTCCACCTCCCGCTTCCAGGTCTCTGTTGGAGAGTCCAGACAGATCGGCATGAAGATACCAGCACACAAGTATCACAATCCAAAATACTCTCTGGTTTTTGGGAACAGCACAGGCCTAACAGGTTCCCTACAAGACCTGTCCACTCAAAGAGACATTCTAAATGGTGGGCTGAACGGTGGGCGGAACGGCTTGCAGAAGAACCTCCTGAATGCCAAAGTGGACAACAGTGAAAAACCGGACCAAGTCAGCACACAGATTCCATCCTCCTCGCCTGCCGAGGAGGAGGAGGATGGAAAAGACGACTCCAAGAGGATCCAGAGTTTTGGTTTGAAGAAACAGCGTAGCTCTTTTAGGAACTTCTTGAAAGGCAGGGCAGCCAATCAGGCCGCAGACTGTATAGAGGAAGGCGTGGCCACGCCGCAGAGTCCGCCCCCCACCCCCAAAGTCCAGCCAGAGACTAATGGCACAGCAGCAAACGAGCTGGACGACTCATTTGAGACGATTGAGAAGCCAGGTGCACTGAAGTTCAAGACCAGGAAACCCTCAAAGCTGACGCAGAGAAGCATGTCGCTGCAGACCATCAACACCGCAGACGACGACGGTGTGTGATCGCACATTCATGTTTCTGTTTCTTATTACAGCTAATCTACATCAAGGATTTCACTGAAATCTGGTGTAACTTTAGGCAGTGAGCTTTGTTCTTTAGATTGACCCGCAGAAGCAAGTTGGTTCAGATCTCTGAAAACAGATCTGTCAGAATAGGCCACGCCCATTTGATAAATTCAGCTCATTTTATTATTAATCAGTCACCAGAGGAACCTTTCATTTGATTTAAAGTTTTGAACGTTTTGCGACCTTGCTCGTACTGCATGTCGCTCGTCCCGCCCTGCCGATGATGCTTTTGCTTCGTTCTCTGTAATCTAAATTCTTTCTCTCATCACCAGGACCCAAAGGCCGGCGGCGACAGCAGAAGAAGAATTGTATCCAGTCGTGACTTCACAAAGGAGCGGAGAGAACAGTGTCGGTTCAGGAACGCAGAGTAAGAAGAGGACGCTGGAAGTGACCCTTGGAGTTTCTCGCCGTTCCACACACACTGCACGGCGGAGTCACAGTGTCGCGTTACCGTATCTCGGCAACGGCGGTGAACGTGAAATGAGTGCAGTCGCTGTCGGACCAGGAAACTCAATACATCGTCGGCCTATTTAGTTTGGATTTTCTCCCTCGCAGTACCTGATGGGATCGGACATGTTGCTTGATGTGAGAGAATGTCCTCCACTGTCTCCATGCCAACATGCTGAAGCCTTTGGCCTAGCGAGGGCGATTTCCAGCCCGGCGTCCCACTTTACAAGCAAATCAAAAACATTGCCATTATTTCATTTTGTTACTTTAGTGTTTTTATATTAAATTATTCCACGTGAAGTGTTTCTTTAACATAGTTATTTTGACCCTCATATGCTTGAACATAAACCCGGTGGGTGACATCATCCCCTTGTGAGCTATCCTTGTTGCTATGGAGAAAGGAAAAGTGATCAGTTGTGCTCTCGCTCTGGAGTGTCCCCTTACCAAAGACCCTTTTGGTAACAGAATAAGTGTTCATCAGAGTGTGTGAGTGTGTGCATGTGTGCGTGTGTGTGTACGTACAGGGCTGTGAATAATGTAAACTGACGTCTGTGCTGGCAGAGGTCGTCCTTCTTGCACAATACAGATTGTGGTCCTGTTTTATTGTGAGGATGTTACATTTCTAAGCTCAGCACATTCTGTTGTTTCCCTCGCTAAGACCATGAGGACGTATTTTGCACTTTTTGTTCTGTCATCAGGAAAGAACAGTTAATGAAGTGATGGCAGAGATTAAAATGTGAAGCCTTGAGAATCACCAGTGAAATATTTGACATTTTGTAGCAAAAATGGAATAAAACAAAAGAAAATGGCAAATAATGGAATGGTCTGCGTGGATAAATACAACCTTAGCTGTAGCATGGAGTTAAAAACATCAAGATGGAACATAACACTATAGATGCAAGCCTCTGATGCCCGAACTGTGTGTGGAATAAGACACTTGAAGTTATGCAATCTGATTCTTGATTGAAGTCGTTTGAGGTCATTGGTGTTCCTCAGTCTGCCTTCAGCATGCCTGCTTGGTTCTCAAAAGCTTTCTGTCCTGCAAAATCCCCTTCATGTCCCTCACTGCCCATGTAAACCGGGGAACAGGTTTGATGTTATATCATTGATAGCCAATTCACACTATTGAACTTCCTTGTAGCGTTTGTAACCGGTAAACACGGCACACGTGCCTCTTCACCTTATTGCGAAACAATCTGGCAGAGTGATGAGCTCCCATCTGCTGACAAAGGCCCCATTGACACCTCGCATTCACATGCAATCTGTACCAGGATGTGTGTTCCAGCTAAACGTGGAGTTACATGTAAAAGCTCTCAGAATGCAATCTGATCTGTGAGGTCACGTACTGTATGTCTGTGTGGCTCACACGGATCGATGAGTCGCTGGATTGCCAGGTGTGAATGCAGTTGGGGACGCATTCATGAGATAAACACAACCCCCCCCCCCCCCCTCAGCTTCCTGGATCCGCTTGCTCTCAGTTACAAAGCCGTTGGAATGGTGCTTTGATATGTTGCAGATGATTACTGGCAAACAAAGCATTTATGTCTTCATAGTGTGGACGTGCAACTTTAGTAAGTCATTTTTGTCCGTTTTGTCCGAATGAGCCTGGCTGATTTTTTTTTCAACTTCAGTTCTGCCACACCTGCTTCCCTTACTGTTGTTAGTCTCCCACTCTGAGAATTCCTTATTAAAGGGGTCTTTAAGGGTAAATTGAGTCATTGTTATCCTAAGCTGTTTTTAAGCCGTGTATGTCCCTCGATGTGACCGTCGCAGGTCAATACAGGCTCAGGTAATCTAAGGTTTATCTTTCTCAGGTGAGTCAATACGCTCACACCCTCCTGTGTTTGTTGGATGCATTGTGAGAAATTCTATAGCGCAAAAAACACATAGGACCTCTTTTTTTTGATGGTTGGGTGTTTGATCTGCACAAGCGCCACAAACTTCTGAAGAGATGTGCAGCTATCGTAAACAGCATCTCTCTCTCACACTCACATTCACACACAGGAACTGCACAGGAAAAGACGTCACACACTCCGATCTGAAGCTGATCACGCTGCAACAGAAGTACCAGAAGGAGGCTGTGTTTTGATGACAATCTAGCACCACCTGCTGGAGAAACGACCACAAAACCTTTATCATAAACCCGTTTATTTTTAAACTAATTAGCACATAAATACAAAGACATTAAATATATTTAACATTTATAAAATTTTGTTGAAATATTATGTACAGTTTTGCCAGTCTTCATTTTAAGACCTTCACTTATTTGTTACCTTTTTTATTTCAAACTATTTAGCTTATATCTTTTTACACACTAGTGCAGCCAGGACCTTCTGAACAGTGAAATAATCCATCACAAGCTTAATAGACGTTTTCAATTTGTCAGAAATACAGAATGGCACTGTAAGTTTACACAAATCTGACCTTGGCTGATGAGGAAGGTCAGAAAACATCTTTAGTTTGCCCCTTTATGTCACCAAATCCAATGTGAAACTATTATTTTAACCATTTTTCTTGACATTTCAGGCTTTTTATAAATCCAATATGCAAAGTGGAAATGCGACTCAACAGCGGGGTCAGTGTGAGTCTGGGTCTCCTTGAATGGAGCAGTAGTGCATGCGTGCAGTTTGCAGAAGTTAAGTGATGACTTAAATGTCTTTGATTTGAGTTTGTTCCAGCGTTGCCAGTTTCCTGTTTTGCTCATTTCTGTAAAACCCTGTTCTGCTATGCCAAGTTTTGTCTTGACGTGTCCTGGCACCGCTTTCTTCTTCAAAGCAAACGGGCGACGACACCCACAGTCAGGATCCCAGCACAGAGTTCATCTCCCCCCCTGTCTCGCCTTTCAGGCTATGAAGATGAGGTGCCGGTGACCTTCCTCTTGCGTAGAGACACCAAGTCGTAAAAAGGGTCTTTTGTGATGCTCGTCCTGAGAAAAGAAGATTAGGATTTAGAATTCACATGAGTGACGATCAAAGAGAAGAGATACTGTATGTCCTATTTACAGAGGATCATTGTTTTCCCTCATTCCTATAGTGTTGTTTAGTTGGAAGTACCTATGGCAAATTAGACTGCAGAACAACCAGGGTGTTCCATGTAACACATTTGAATCTAGCTGTGTTGGCCACACACACACAGAGTAAATTCGTTTTCACTCAGTGTGCACAGATTAAAGATGAAGGTTGTAGTCTATCGATGTCCCACACTGATACACTACAACCTTCATTTGTAACACCAGATTGAAGTAGAATTTGCTTACTGATTTGTCAAGCAACAATTAATCATTTTAGTCAGTTAGATAATAAATATACCAAACATTTGCAGGTTAAAATTTGACGTTTTGCTTGCTTCCCTTCTTTGTCAGCACTGTATAATCACATTTGTTTCAGATGCTGATCAGAGGATGTGGGACATGACGTCATTTGCAGTGACATGCGTCTCTTACCTGATGGCATCTATCCAGTCGTCCCGTTCGTCCGCCCCGGCCGCGCTGAGCTTATAGGACTGATGTTTACCCTGCACCACCCTGCCTTTGTTTTCTGTTTTACAGGCCTTAATCTTCTGCCCTTTGGGGTTGTATAACTCCAGACAGAACTGTTCAAACACACAGACGCACATACACTGTACCATTATTGTGTACATATCGTTATATGAATGGCCCTCTGATGTTAGGGCAGACTCACACCAACGACTCACACCAACGGAAATGAGACAATCAAAGTCTAAACTCTACCTGTTTGCTGGAGTCTTGTGGCTTCCTCACACTCAGGTTCTCCAGAGGGATAATCCCTATCGGGTCTTTATCCTGAGGGTAACACAAGAGCGTTGGTCCACTGTATGGTTGTGACATTTTGCGTAATTCCATAACTGTATCCAACAGATACTCACGGTGGTGTATTCAAAGTAATACAAGCAGTTGTCTGTCAAAATGAACCATCTTCTCTTCCACGTTTTAATTCGACCACCTGCCAAAGCGACAAAATTGATTTAGGACATTTTAGGATTTACACTAATGATAATTACGAGGACTCTTGTTTACAATCATCTCACCCATTTTTAGGAGCCAGCCCTCTCTGTCAGGATTAAAGAACGTAAGCGTTAGATCGTTCCCATCATCCTCTGGGATTTTAAATGGCTCGTTGCGAATGCTGTCGTATAGTTTCTGTTAGAAGAAACACAGTAGAAAAGAGTGGAGCATTAGCCACAGTGTGTTGACAGCACAAGGTTGTCCTGTTCTTCAGCCTAACAAAGACACTAAGAAGGTGTGGCATCTAGAGTCTCTTCTGTGTGGAGTTTGAGTGGGATGTTGTGAGCTGTTCTGACCCTGAGCAGCTCAGTCGGGAGGTCTTGGCCGTTATTGATGCCTTTGTTCATGGACACAAATCTCTGCAGGCTGGGTTTGTCTTTTACGTTGGGGTTGTGCAGGCTGGTGTTCAGCATAATGATGGCAAAGGACAAGATGTAGCATGTGTCTGCAACACGCAACGCAAACACAAAACCACAGTTAGCACCAGTCATTCATTCCACGGCTTCAGCAGTATAATGTAAGATTATTTCATCAACGTTTGTTTCCTTCTTTGTACCTGTGGACTGAAACACCCCCGGGTTACAGTCGCAGTAACGTGTTGCAAAAGCCTCCATCATCCTGTCAATCTTCTGCGCCTCCCCCGGGAGCCGAAAACTCCACAGAAACTGCCTAGAAGATAACAGGAAGTTAAAGAACGAAATCACATTATAGAACGTTAGAGAAAGTGGGTGAAAATGTTGTGAAATGTCATTGTTTCTTGCAGGCAAGGAGCCGTTCAGATACTGATGTGAGGCAAACCTCAGCGCCTGCACCAGATTCAGGTCTGAGAACTCATGCAGGCCCACAAAGGCTTTGAGTGTCTCCAGGTGCCTTTCCTCCCTGTGTGTGACATGAAAACAGGTCAGATGAATAACCCAAAGTCTTCAATTGCTGAGCCATTGTTGTAAGCAGTGGTTATCACTAAACCGTGTGTGTGTTTTACCTCTCTCCCAGGAGATTCCCTATGGCGCTCTTGTTCAGTCCTTCCTCTTTGTAAAGGAACTCTGCCACCGTCTCTGCCGTCCACTCCAGCAGCTTGTGTTCAACCAGGTACCGGATCCCCTGCAACCAAGATCAGGTTCGTTAGAGTGACAATTTTGGTGCATGCAAATTAGGGGGGGGACAGGAGAAAATGTGAGTTATCTGACTCCTTGGGTAGGATTGGAACATTCAGAGAAACCTTTCTGATATTATGACTTATCTTTTAGCTTTTGATCTCTTTGATCTCTACCTCTCTCAAATGACTCATAGAGATCACAAGGATGAAGCAGTTAAGAGAGCAACTGGGGTTTTAATAAGGCAACATTTTACCTTTTTTATATCATGACCAATTCTCTGCGTGATGATTAATTCTTGTCATGTATCATCCCTGAAGTCTTCCTCCGTCTTTATTTATTACTACAACGACAGATGAGGCATGCTCTTATCCTCTCAAGGGCTTTTAGAGCCAAATCATTGAAATATGACCATTTATTTGGAGTGTGTGCTTCAGCTGAGTAGTCCAATCAAACTAATTCCACGTAAAAGTGCCATTAGCACCAACACGTCTTCAAGAAGTGTTTAAAGTTCTCATCCACCCACTCGTAACGTCTCCACGGCCATGAGTGCAGAGCGGTCACAGGCATGACGGACTTCATTTAGCGGAGGTCTTGGGAGGTGAGCAGAGGGAGGAGGAGGAGGAGAGAGATGGAGGCCGCAATGGTTAAGTGGCATAATAGTTTAGTCTGCCTCACTTCAGGGAACAGGATGTGGGTTTTCTCGCTGCTGCTCGTTCTCTGCATCTTTTTTGGTTACACTACCTCTGCACAGTTTGCACTTCTGCACATCAGACACGTCGCTCAAAATCCACATCCGCTCGTGTGTCAAGGTTTATCTCTTCTGTCTGCTTGCGTTTGACTTTCAGGCCCAAAATGTGTTTTTTCCCCCCCCTATAACAAGTATAAATTATTATATCTGTGTCATCATCAGTCATTAGATCTGAGATAGTACCACGCATATACAACCGCAATACGTATATACCTTTAACCTTTACTTATTAAAATAGTACTGCAGCCAGAGTGTTCTGCTACACAGTGAACATACACCTGACTGAAGCTGGAGTGATGGTGTGTGTACAGTGTTGTCTGGTGTTCACTTGTTTGCATATGCCAAGTTTCTGGAATTGTCAATGAGGTACTTTTCTATAACTTTTTGTGGAAAAGTACATTGGAGTACTAAAGCTGTGTTCCCAACTCTTATTTTTCTCAAATCCTACTAAACTAAACTATTTGGCTTACATCAGTTCAGTATCTTTCCTGGAACAACACTGATTTACACCCAGAAATGCTCTCAACTGTTTGTAACATGTTCAACATGTAACAGGTGAAAAATGTATGGTTTAGTTGTTATATTTGTGTTATATGTCAAATTCACATGTTGTCTGATATTGTTCAAATAGCTTCCATGACTACACACTTTGGCTCTCTATGTTGTGGTATGAGGGGGAGGTGGGAAACTGAGGTCCAATGTGGGTAGTTTATATTCCAAACCCACTTGTAGTGACGCCGCTGTCCAAATGGGTTATTTCCCTTTTGGGTTTGAACAGAAAATCTCATTTGGGTATAATTGTTCCGACACCTGTTACCCTCTCAGATCACAGAATCGATCGTGTCACAAAATCCTTTTGGGTCTGTTTTGCTCGTGCAGGCTGCATCATTAGCTCACCTTTTTGGGATCCATGTTGAATTTCTTTTTCCCATATAAGAATCTTCTGTTTCTCTCATCCTTTTTACTGCAAAACAGACAAACAGCTCAAATCGTGGAGGGGTTTATTTTAACAAGCACAGGGGTCAGTGTATTGCGTTAAGCCTGCAGCGATGTTGAGCCACTTTGTGGTAGTAAAACTGGTCAAATACTGGGTCATGGTGACAAAAGCAACAGGAAGCCCAAGTTTGGACTTACAAATTCACACACAAAATTGCCACAGGTAGTTAATGTGCCAAGTTTATTCATTGACCCTAATTAGAACTTAATTCGACATCAAGAATATCAAGAACAAGTTATATACTGCCAGAAAAAAATACAATCTTAACATCCATTGACAAAAACCTAATTGTATTGAAATAAATACATTCATGAATTAAATGCAACTACATTAGTCAATATAAAAATTACAAATTAAAATAGATGATAAATAGTAGGGTGATAAATGTGTGTGTGAGTTGGAGGCTTTCCAGTCAACATGCTGCTTACAACAGCAGAAGTGTCTGTGGAAACATTTATCATCTGCAAACTGCATTAAAGCAGTTAATGATAAATTGGCTTTTGTCGTTGTTGCATTACGTCTATTGTAGGAGCGTAACATGTATCAAAGTGTCACTTAATAAAAGGGAGGCCACGATGACTCAGATGAATCTATCTCAAATACACTCAAACTCACTTCTGCTTTTCTGCATCGGCGTTGTGGATTGCAGGCATGCCTTTATCAATGTCCAACCTCAGCTTCTAGCAGGAGAGTAAAGAAAGAAGGCAGTGTTGTATACATTGAATGTGGGGAATGTTACGTATGAGATAGTTCCATGAGTGTTCCAATGATTTGCTCTTCGCATTTGAAAGGTGATCGCTGTGTGTGTTTTTAATGGAGAACCTTGGAGGTTATTCAGCAATGTACCTCAATGTCCTCCAAGTCATGTCCCTGAGTTTTCAAGGAATAAACCTTCCTCCTATCTGCTGGAGTGAGCAGCGGTGGAGCTGTGAGAAGAAAACGTGTGTCAGTATTGAGACACAGAGAATTACATTGATATTTATATATATATTTATTTAGATATTAACGGAGGTGACTAGCCACCAACATTTATATATACTATATTTCATACGGTGGCTAAATTTAGTCAGCAGAGGTTTTGTGAATTGTGCTGGTGACTTCCTTTACTGGTGCATGTTCACATCATCAGCTTAACCTCTGCTGGTTAGAAGTGTCAATGAACACGGGAAAGACTGAAAATAATCACTTCTCTTTTCCTTTTTACAGAAGCAGCTTCATTTTGGCTGCAACAGGGCAAGACATGAAACACTTAACTTGAGGTTCACAGTAATGAAGTTCAGGAAAGTCAGTTCATTTTTCCTATTCTGCTACTTATTCTATCCACTCTATCTGTCTGTCTGTCTGTCTGTCTGTCTGTCTGTCTATCTATCTATCTATCTATCTATCTATATATATATATCTCAAGATACACAGTATATATGAAGAATATTCACGATTGTACTGATCCCTAAGAAATTCAATGACTTCATTCATCAATTCTTTATGGTGTTGGAAAGATGGAATTAAAAGTGGCTATAATACACATTTGGCAGTGTATGTGTTTGTGATATGTAGTAATGGCTGAACAAACAAAAAATTATATCCTACTACTGTCCAATTGCTGTGAAACCGTAGGCTGTGCATAGAAAACTGCATTGAAGCAAACAATCCAAAATAGCTGAAATTACTTCATCGTCCTGTCCTGTCTTGTAAATTAATTCACTGTGGTAAATGTTGACAAAATGACTCCTATGACTTATTTCGCTTGTATACAATCCATAACATTACTGGTCGAGTCCTATCATAAAATCACTATAAATGTATTTCTCAATATTATACACTTCTGTATTATCGTACTTATATAAAATAGTAACATTTGCCAAAAGAAAATCATATTTAAAGTATGTTAAAGTAAAAGCGTACCTCTCCCCCAGAGGAAGCTGTCTTTTCTGCGGATGGCCATGTTGTTGACTGAAGCTGCACGGGAAACAGACTGTGTGTGTGTGTGTGTGTGTGTGTGTGTGTGTGTGTGTGTGTGTGTGTGTGTGTGTGTGTGTGTGTGTGTGTGTGTGTGTGTGTGTGTGTGTGTGTCAGAGCGATGCAGCTCCAACTCTGACACCTGTGATACCATAATAATAAATAAAAAATCATTGTGTACAACTCATACACACAACTCAGACAATTATAATTCTGGTATTTAGTCCACCATACATTTAAACTACTACAGCCAATACTGCCACTTTTACTACTGTTATCTTATATACTGCCTTATCTTATATACTGCTTGACCAAACTACTTTGTCATGTTTAAATACTATTACTACTACTACAACAACCAATACTAATACTAAATGCTACTACAATAAGTGTACTACTTTTGGCCCATATACAACCACACAACCCTTAACTTTAACTTTGTCTGATGATCATCAATTTCTATGACTAGTGGTTGTACTAGTAGTCCAAGAACTAGTAGCACAGTCAACAACTTCTAAATGTACTATTACAACAACTGCTACTCCCATTACTACTTTTGCTACTGCTATTACTGCTTGTACAGCTGATCCGTGTTACTACTATTCCTACTATTATCACCACAGTTACTTTTACTAACAATCACAATGTGTATTAGAAATGAATTCATGAATGAAGAAGCGGGGTACGAGTCGTATAAAATTAGCTAATGGATGAAATTGGGCTGTAAACTGAATTTAAGAAGGAAAGTGAGGCAGGAGTGAACAAATATGCTTTAACTTCAACAAAACTGCTTCAGCTCCTTTCATTTCTAAATATGAAGCCCCACCTAGTGTGCAGAGTAACGTGAAGAAGCGCGCGTATTTCCCCTCGGTATTGCATGACACCTGTGGAGGCTGGATTAGAGCCTGTATGGCCGCAAAACCATGACGCGCTGGGCAATTTGATCTATTACTCATGACATGTTGGATAAACCGGTGCCGTTACCATAAAGTCCTCTTTGTCAACGGATACAGAAAGTAGGAAGTTGCTGTTTTCACTGAGCAAACTAATAAATTCACCTTTGAAAACGATTTCTTTTAAATAAACGCCAGAAGTCGCAATATATTCAACAATGTTTCACCGCTCGACGGGCCAAATCATCCCGTTATCACTTTGCGCTTCCCCTCCTGATATTTTGCCAGTCTGGCGCGCTCAGGTTATCGTGGCGGTATTTCCGATTGCACCTGAAGGCAACAAAAGTTACTTCCTGCCGCCTGTCAAAAAACGGACAGAAGAGCAGCAAAGCAAGAAGCGACGCGAAGGAGAGAAAGGGGAACAAGCGCCTATTTGAGCTTCGTCTCTTTTTCTGCGTGTTTGACAGAAGAATTCAACAGAAACGAAAAGTTAATCAGACCAAGATTTTTGAAAAGTTTTTAAGAGTCTTCAAAGGAGTTTGGACGATGCAAGCCATCAAATGTGTGGTGGTGGGAGATGGGTGAGTTACTGCAATACATCAGATATATGTTGTGTATTTATGATGTTTATGTACTGTGAGTTTCCCTGCCTCTTTTCGCAGTAGTTAGTTAGTAAAAGTAAGTTCAAAGGTACTCATGTCAGTCTGTCCCTGAGGTGGACGGAGAGAATTCGCTCGTATTCGCCAGAAGCTGACTTCTTCTATTTGACCTGTAAAAGCAGACATACCTCTGCTGTAAAGAAAGGTGTTTACCTTTGTCACATACAACCTTTTCACCATCTACCAGCACAGATTCTGTCCTGCCTGCTTGTGTTGAGTTATTCATCAGCTACCTCCAACGCCCAATCACACAGGAAACCGTAATCAAACTAGATGGTTGATCTGTTCCAATTGAGACAATGAGCGATAGCGAGCAGGTTTGTGCACGTTTAAGATGCTTTAATATTTATTATCTGCCTTTTCTGCTTCACAAATGTTCGGCGCGGTGACATTAATCTGTAGATTCAGAGCTATTTGCGTCCAATCCTGCGGTGATAGTCAGCATTGTTCTTCTTCCTCTTCTTCTTCTACTTCTCTAAAAGAATTCAGATAATGATCAACTTCCCACTCAAGCCTAGGCAATAATAACATACACTGTAGCCAGATGGTGGCAGTAGAAGAACCTCCTACATTTTTTGGCTAAAAGACCCTCAACCAATTCCAGAGGACCATAACCAATTATCCTGCAATTGAATTTTCTGTCCCATTTCATTAAACACACTGATCTCAAGTTAGGAGCTCATCAGTCCTCCTTCCTCTCCTCAACAGGGACACATTTGTCCCAAAAGACTGGACAAAGACAAAGTGCTCCAGTATAAACTTTGTTTGCTAACATTTAACAACCAGGTCTTACAAAGGCCTTCATCCAGGCAAGGCACTCATTTCACCACAGGTGTCACTATTTCCCCCTTTTTTTTCCGTCAACTTCTCCCAGGTTATAATGTTAAGTTTGTTGTGCAGTTTTGAGAATTGAGTGCAAGAAATGCTTACAGATGAACAGTCTGAATCAATATTTGATTATAAATCTTAGTTGTCATTATTGGCCAATCGGTTTTCAGCAACCCATGAACATTAATGCATTTTTTGTTGTGTGACCAAATAGTTTTATTGCCACCTACTATTCTGTAGGTAGTAAAACTTCCAAGCTACTCGCCTTCAAAATGAGTAACCCCAGGCGACTACAGAGCAGGAGGGCAGTGTATTAAACACTGATGTCTTTTGCCTTTGAGCCATTGATAATGGTGTTATTAAACTTTTCTTCCTTTCCATCATTTCTGGAAATGTAAACAAATAGAAAGAATGCCCAGGAGTTATTTATTACGGCTTATAATTATAGAGAACGTCTTTGCTTTTTTGTCGTAAAAACAAGTCACCACAGGAGATTATTTGACTAGTTTGACATGTATTTTCAGTTATCTTTACTTGGCTATTCAACGTTTTACATGTTTCCACCTGAAGCAGGGCACTGAGGTGATTTAATTAAAACTTTCAAAGGAAGAAAAAAGAGGATCACGTGTGTCCTTTTATGGCCTTGTGCAGGCTGACAATGTTACATACAAATCCACGACTTGGTTTCGTGTTTCAGATGGAACCTTCCTGTTCTGCTCAGACTCAGTCAGTTGCTGATTGTGGCTATATTTTGACATCTCAGTTCCCCTTTCATGTGTGTGTGTGTGTGTCATTTGGTCTAAAGTGTCAGTGTCTGGGTCAGACATCTCCCAAACAGGCAGTGCGTTAATATGCACTTTGAAACTTCGATTATTCTGCACTGAAGGCCCAGATTGTTGTAAATGGATCGGTGCAGGCATGTAGTCTAAGTCTAAGTCGGCGTGTGCTGCCTCCATGTGCACTTCCTCAAAGGGCAGACTTGCCTCATACTGTGGTTACACAACTCCTCATGTATACTCTGTGAACGACAGAATCTTATTGATTTATGCACTCGGAGTACTGAGTGCACGAATACATACTGAGCGAATCGGCCTCAACATTCTTCTGTTTCGGTACCGAGTGACATTGTTCACATACAGTTTTAACACGGTGTAAACAAACATGGCAGTTCTTTACTTCTTTGTACTGCCTCCCCACGATTCAATGCAGGTATTGCACCACATGACATCACCCATTTGCGTCGTTAAAAGCATGTAGGTTAGGGTCCTATGGTTTATCAGTTGAGGGATAAGCCTAAAGGTGAAAGTGCTGGTTTCTCACACATACCAACAGCTTTTACATAGCAGACAGAAGCTGACCATCATCATTACCTCCAGCTGCTGCCACTGTTCGATTCAGTTTATTTTTAAGTTAATTTAAGTAAATGAGCTTGAAGCTTGGCAGTGACCTTGTCAGAAATTATAGCAGGATCCACTGCTGTGCAGCATGTAATGTTAGCCATCGGTTTGACAGTGGACGTAAAACCTCGACGACTCAGAGATTCAGGCTTCACCTGTGTGGGTAGAAAAGCAGACACCTCACTGCGGTGGAGAGAGAGGAATGGAACGCAGAAAATGACTAATTGGGTTCAAACTGACAGATTCTTCACTGCTTCAGCTGTGCCACGGCTGCCTGCAGTGAGGAACTGCCACAATTTCACACACACACACACACACACACAAACACACACACACACACATACACACACACACACACGTCCAGACATTTCTGCTCACTTTATTTCACTGCATGTTCTTGCTTTGCTGAGAAGAAAATGTGAGAAAAGACATATTTTGCAGGAACTAATCAGAATTCAAACATTGATATGTATGATTGCAAAACAGATACTGACAGAAATAGTTTGTCTCTGTAATAGGAGTGTGTACACCTCTATAGCTCAGCAGATTATTTGTCTTGTTATTTTGTAATCAGATGTTGTCTGGTTTCTCATTTCAGTCATAATTCTGTCGAGAGTTTGGTTAAAAAAAACAAAGGTGCTGGAATATTAAAGGTCTCTGTGTAAAAACCAAGCATTTTAAAAATGCAATTGTGAAGACGTGAAGGAAAATGTAATTGTAATTTAAATGCAAAATTATCTTGTATTTTGCAAAAACCTTTGGGTCCCGTAAAACTTTATACTGTGTGTCTATTCTGAAGCTTGATGGTGTGTGTGTGTGTGTGTGTGTGTGTGTGTATGTGTCTGTGTGTCTGTGTGTCTGTGTGTCTGTGTCTGTGTGTGCGTGTGCGTGTGCGTGTGCGTGTGCGTGTGCGTGTGTGGTCAGCATGAGAGTAAGGATTGACTTTCTGCTTGAGACGCCGACAGCAAAGAGAGAAGAAGCCCGGAAAAGCAGGTTGAGAGTAGGAGGTAAAGGAGCTGTGGGGAGTCACCAGCATGTGTGTGTGATTCACAGGAGGAGGATGTACTACACTACAGTACACACACACACACACACACACACACAGACAAACTTTATTAACTTGACCTTGTCTTGAAATTCATTAAACAAGCCTTTGTGTTTGCAGGGTAGTAAGTTTGGACATTTATTCATTAGTTGCATTGAATGCGATGAATGAAACAAACACAAACATTCCGACTCATTCAGAGGTTGCGTCTATAATCTTGGCATCTTTGCGGAAGAATGTTCTGTGTTGTAATGTTTTTCTACCTTATGGCCAGCATGTAAAGCAGTATTATAAAGATAAGATAGAAACAGAGCAAAGAAAAACGTAGCTCCCTCAGGTTTCATACTTAAACTAGAGAAGGAAGATTATCTGGCCAAGGTCGGCTCTCTGAGAACCCTCGCAGATATTTCTAAGTGTAAGGACAATAAGATCAGATCAGAACACAAAGATAGACTTTTCTGTGCCTTTAGGGGATATGGAACCAAATCAAATCTGCCAGAGAATTTATAGGAGAACATACAAACAGAAAGGCCCAGCAACGACCGAAAGTGTTTCCATTGTGTGTGGCGTGTATGCGGTGTGTGTGCTGCGTCTTTAAACCAGACGGATTCCACCTCAGTGCAACACACATATGCCGCCTCAGGTGCCAGTTTCCAACCCCGCACCCAACAATCCACGCAGGATTACACGACTCCTCGCCGGAACATTCCTCAGCTCGTGTCGGCGCATGCAGCACTCTCCTCTCGAATGGAATGTGACTCTCAGCTCTGAGAGGTGTGACGGGAGCTTTGACACAAAATGTTCAGTTTGGGTGTAGAACATACTAGAAATATATTCTATTATCTGTCAAGGTTTTCTTATCAATGTCCTTTTGTTGTTGATCGCTTTCCAATCACAGCAAAGGATCCTGAAGGCATCATGACAACAAAGTGAACTCCACTGCGGCAATGAACTGTCTGTGTGTGTGTGTGTGTGTGTAGGTGTTATTTGTGTGTTGTTTGACACACAAACAACAAACTAAACTAACTCACTGTTCACTTGGCCTTTTCAGTGCTGTGGGGAAGACATGTCTGCTCATCAGTTACACAACCAACGCCTTCCCAGGAGAGTACATCCCTACAGTGTGAGTGTCTCAGTGCTGCTCCCCAACACACACACACACACCACCACACCACAGAGCAGATTTCTGAGGCTGAGAATGTACATGAGGCTGGATGTGAAGGGCGCTGAAATGGAGGAAGAGGACAACTCAGTCCGTTTCTCATCACAAAGAGTCGTAAAGCTTTTGTGGCGGAGGAGCTGTTGTTCCTCTTTCACTTCCTCTTTACCTCACCTTCACCTCAACATGTCACAGCCTAGAATTCGTCCACCTACACACTTGCATTCGTGTACAAGTGTGTAGGTGGCCGACAGTACCTGACAATGCCTGTTTTTGCCTGAAGTAGTAGTTTAGTTGTGGAGGTTGTTTTTTAACATTAAAGTTTTGCAAAAGTTTGAAAATAGAGCATTAAATATAAGTAAGAACTCGGGGGGGGGGGGGGGGAGTCTGAATATGGATGGATTCTACATCAGAACATTAGAAAGATGAAAGTTGCAAAATGTTATTGTGTGTGTGCCAGAGCTGCTGAGTCCTAATGCAGACCTTCATCATCAAAAGCTTCTTTTTATTCATGTGTGCTTCTTCTTGCAGCTTTGATAACTACTCAGCCAATGTAATGGTGGACAGTAAGCCTGTGAACTTGGGTTTATGGGATACAGCAGGACAGGAGGACTACGACAGGCTCAGGCCTCTGTCCTACCCTCAGACGGTAACACACACACACATACGCCAAACCCATTTACACTTTAGGACGTTGCATTTCTTCACCCCTCTGTTTCTTCCTCTCTTCAGGACGTGTTCCTCATCTGTTTCTCTCTGGTGAGCCCTGCGTCCTTCGAGAACGTCAGAGCCAAGGTCAGTCTGTGCTTCGGTTCTGTCTTTGTATTGACCTGGACAGAGAACACACACACTCACACACACACCGTCACAGTATGTTCTGCTCTGCCCTCGTTAGTGCTTTTAAAAATTGAAACAGCTGGAGGAACTCATTGATTCTCTGTTCACTTAGTCGTTTATCGATTCATTTATTCTCCCACCACACAACTCAGTTCATCTGTCATCTTTCCTTTTGCCATGCTCTAATGGATAGTTCACCAGTTTGTCTTTAAAATAATTTCCTTTAACCTATTCATGCATCGGTTAAAATAAATGAGTAAAAAATGTTCACTGTTCACTGAATCACATTCTCTTTGTTTTGGTTGATATTTGAACTCTTATCATCTGTCAGTATCCATGGTGACAGCTGATCCCTACAATCGTTTTGTACGGAGATAAACAAAGGCCGGTAACTTTTAACACTTTAAAGAGGGTTGAAATTCCCAGTGTAGTATCTAAATGATAGGTGGAGTGAGGGTGTTCATTCTTGAGTTAGTCCTGGAACATGCCTCTGCAGCGGTGCACTGGGACCACGCCCTAACCTTTACCGTGTCATGGTTTCAGCAACATTACTGAACTCGCACTTGTGCTTTCACTTTGCCCACAAAATAGAGACGTGTGAAAGTCACCTTCAGCTGCAGTGGGTGGAAGAAAATTATTCAAGTTGAAAAGCTCACTTTAATGCTACCTGGTCTGCTCTGTTCGAGTCAGGAATATGTGAAATGCTCTCAGCGCAGACGAGAAGACAGCAGCCAGTGAGACTAAACCTGACGGTGCATTCTCTGCTGGATCCCTCCTGGCTCACTCGTGTCAAATTAGTCCCAGTTCTTCTGCTGTCAATCACCAGCAGTGCTTTTCATAAGACCAGCTGCAGCCCGTGGTCTCCCCAGGGCCCCGATCCTCCTGAAATATCCTTTATTCATGGCGTTCCACCACCACACCGGAGAACAAATTGTCTCTACAAATCTGTCTTCGGTGCGATTATTAGTTGGAAGCAATTGAAATAGAATTAACAGCGTTTTGCATTGATCAGCATGTGGGTCTTCTTGCCTCGAAGCAAAGGTAATTGCCTCCAAAGCGAGCTGTCGCGATGCCAGCGAGCCATTCACGAGAAATAACCATTACCTGCAGGTGCACAAAGATAGATGAAGGAGAGCTGAAATTATTCTCGATAGCGGTAATTACGGAGGTGGCCTCTGTTAATCCATCCCAATTTGTGCTGTTTAGATTCCCTCCGCTTGCACAAATTTGTCATTAGCGTCCCACAATGGTGGCTGTCTTCACTTTCTCTTTGGATTCAAAAGCCTGACGCTTTCCTTCATGTCAAAGTTTTGCCTCGACTCTAAGCGGTGCTCTGCAAAGGTCACTGTTTGTCAAGGTCTCGGTATTGTAAGCTGTAGCCATAGTGACACGGTATACATAATTCAAATGCCGCTGTTGTGATAAAAGGACCTTCGGGTGATAAATTAATATACAGCAGTGTAGTACAATATGGCACAAGTTATTTTCATGGAACTTCATGAACGCAGCTCCTTTGTGTTTTCTCTCTCTCTCACGTTCCAATATGGGAAACGCAGTCTGACCTGTTCTTGCCGTTCAATGAATTCAGTTTCTGTTCAGCGTGGAAATACAAAGATCAAGCCTTATTTATAACTCAAAATGTAACCTAACGCCAGTTTGGCCAAGCTATCACAGCGTTGTGTTACCTGTGCATGTTTGCACCGGTGTGTGTTGGCCGGTTTGTCGGTTTGTTACTCATACAGATGGAATGGAGGAACAATGGAGTGCCTGGAAAACCCCATTAAATGTAGATGCAGATCCAGATCTATGATGTAAGATAGCCTGTGTGTAAATTGCAGAATAGGATGGATACATGGACAGAATGGATCAGACTACCGAATATAAGACAAATGATTATTAATTAGAGCAAATTCATGTATAATCACCGTCTATAGCTGTTAGTTGGAGTAAACTAACCTGGATTCATGGTGATTTCAATGTGATTCAGGTTTAAATATTTATGAATTATTTGAAAGAACAAAATCAAATCATTGTCTTGATGAGAGCAGAATCAAAGCTTAAAATGATAACCAATAGCAATCATGACAAAAACTGATTTGATTGAAAAAGATGAGATTCCCCTTTATTTTCTGAGATCAAAAACATCTTCAAAAATCAGCACAGTAGTTTTCTCTCCTCACACGTGTCTCATCAGGCCACGATCTCCTGTGGAAGAACAACAACGTGAAGCTTATAATCGGAGAATCTGGTCATAGATTATCCAGGTTTGCTGCTCATCACGCATTTCTTTATGCTGTTCTTTAAGTCAAGCCATAGACCAGAACAATCAATACAATTCTGAAATGTTTTCTTCATCAGCTTCTTGCCTCCTGGGCAGAATTCACATCAACACTCAGTTTCTGCTTTGTCCTGGGTTATAGAACTCATTACCACAGGGTGCTGAATGCTGAATACTGAAGGCTAAAGGCTAAATGCTAAATGTGTCACAACAGTTTGTTTGTTTGTTTTGTGATGGGATGAAAGTGTTTCATCACCCAGGACTGGGTTTGGATCTGTTCAGCCGTAGCATCGCTCCCATGACACTGACTCATGTAAGGGCCTTCATCAGGACGACTCAACAAAGTTCAACCTTGAATTTTTGAAAAGCTCTGAGTGGTGAAATGTAGAATATAATTGATCTTCATCGCATCACATTTTGGTGATGATGAAAGGAGTGTTATACAATGAGAGAGAGAGCGAGGGAGAGCAGGAGAAGCATTGTGCTTGCGAACAAAACTTCAGGTGGAAAAAGTTTGAGTAAGTTAAGACTGAATTGTTGCCAAACTTTGTTATTCTTCTGTTTCTGTCTCTTTCTGAGATTAAAATACTATACAAGTTTTGATTGAAAGGTTCGTAACCCAACCCATTCACCTCTGAGAATTGTGGGCCCCCTGAAAAGAGCTTACATGTGACAAATCTTTCATCAAGGCCGTATATCGGCGCTGGACGTCCACGGAATCATACAGATGCCCTTCTTTTAAGTGTCAGAGGCACCCCAAGATTCTGTGAGCTGTACAATATGGGCAGTTAAGGAAAATATTTAGAGACAATGTTCTTGGTGGTCACCTGACTTAACTCCATCAGATCTCAGAAATGCCTCCACCATCATACGCAGAAAGGCACAAATATGGAGGACTATGTGGGGAAAGATAACAAATGTCCCCATAGAATAGTTCTACCTGTGGCTCAGAACTTATCAATCAAACTTCTGGCATCAAGGCTCCTATTTATTCAGATTCTGAAAACAACGTGATGTGGCTCAACAAAACCCAGAGAGAACAAAGTACACAATAGACACACAATGGATGAAAGCGTGAAGGATTTCTTTAATATGGCAAAGTTATTGATCCAATCCACAGTCAACTGAAAGAAAGTAATAAAGAGGAACAAATGCTTTTCATCTGCAGTAAAACATAAAATCATCAGTGAACATGACAGGCCAAGAGCAGAACCTACTAATACACTCTACGATACTACACAAGACAGATACAATATAGAGGTGTATCTGTGATTATGATTATAGTTTCCATGCTTGTGTACCATAGTATTTAATTATATACTGAAAAGAGCATGTAGTGTCTTTGTCATTGTATGATGGTAAAGAGAGTTACCCCTGAGCCATAATTACACCCTGTTTCTATGTATGTTTATATTAAAACACGTGTTTTCACCCAGTGGTACCCAGAGGTGCGGCACCATTGCCCCTCCACCCCCATCATCCTCGTGGGCACCAAGCTGGATTTGAGGGATGAGAAAGAGACGGTGGAGAAACTTAAGGAGAAGAAATTGGCTCCCATTACGTACCCTCAAGGTCTGGCTCTGGCCAAGGAGATAGGTGAGCTCCAGCCGCCGCTATCTGCACCTTCACAGGCAATCTTCATCACTCTGTTGACTGACAGCTGCAGGCTCAATCATATTGTTCCTGCAGTCTCCTGGCAGTCTCCTTCTCTTCTTTGAATGGATTTAAATACAATGGATTCAGGGCGATGAAGAACTCACTAAGTCCTGTTCAGAAATGATGACAATGACAGTAATGACAATTGTCAAAATGAATAAAGACATAGAAAGCGAATTTCCGTATAAAAGGAAGGAAATAACGCTTATGTTTGAAGTTAATTTGACACTTTATTCGTCCTACTGGGGGAGATTTGTCTTCTGCATTTGAACCATCTTAACTATTAGGCTGCTTTCACCTGATAAGAGGAATTTACATCACAGAGAGTCTTATGCACGTTGCAGTGATTCCCCCTCTACTCCTTCTTGCTACAGCACCACTACACACAAGACTTCACGGTGGAACAAACAGACCAACCACACCGCTCATGCAGCCACTAACTAATAACTCCTCTTTCCCTGCAAAGGCTCTCTGATAAAGCAGAGTACAGTTAAAGTGATTGCTATTCAGCGTAATGATGAGGAATAGGGCAATCACATGCATCCAGATTGGTGAGCGACAAGGCTGCAGGCCATTACTGAACACAACGCAAAGGCTGGAAATGACGTCTCTGTGATTATTTTGAAAAAAATGGTCAACCATGCAGGGTTATGAAACAGCCTTCATTATATATCCTCTCTCATCCCCCTCTGCCTCTCTCTCTCTCTCTCTCCCCCGCCCTCTCTCTCTTGCCAACAGACATGCAGAGAGAGGAAGTGAAGCATTTGTGTCATTTTTCTAATCGCTCCTACTGCTCACACTGCTGATGAGGATGTTTGAGTATTTTTTGCTGATAGTTCCCTGAGGGTTTCAGATCAGCAAAGGACCGGCTTCAATCATCAAAGTGCCAATTAAATTGCGACTCACTCACTAATCTGGACAAAGACCATCAGTGTCACTCAACTTGGGTCGTGATCTGGATCTCGTGTAGCCTCTTCACAACCTTTGCGTTGCTTCGTTGTCTGTTTGTATCATTACAGCTGTGTTCACACTGTGCAACTCTAAATGGTGTGTATTGTTTTCAGAATCGGTAAAGTACCTGGAATGCTCGGCCCTGACACAGCGAGGACTGAAGACGGTGTTTGACGAGGCCATCAGAGCAGTGCTGTGTCCAGCACCGGTCAAGGTCAAGAAGCGAGGCTGTCAGCTGATCTGAGAAGATACTGTACAATGACGACAACAACGGCGGTGACGGCACAGACACACAGCGAGGGGCTCAGGGATCACATATTAAATTGTTATAGAGACAATAACCTACTTTACAAAATAGATGGTACAACTGTCTAAGCGCTTAACTTAGCATTTACTCCTGAGACTAAACGATTAGACATTATTCAGTACCGTGAATGAGAAGACGGTGCCGGCCTCTACACTATATTTTGTACCTTTATTTCAAATCTATTTTGTAATAATACACGGTTTAATTCCACATTTAACATTCTGAATGCAGAGCTCTATTCCCATATTTGTTTATCCAAATGCATGTTGGCATTTTCTGCACAAACAAGCAAACCAAGAACGTGGAGCAAAGGTGTGTATGAGCTACCAGATCGTTATTCTGATCAAAATAATGATTCATAATTCATAGTAACACCTTTAAAATGTCTGCTGCCTCACGTGCTCGATGTTGTGTAAGTATCTGAGTTTTTAAAATTGTTTCTTATTGTCAAGTGTTCCCTTGAATTTCTCAGTGCTCAACAGCGCCACCATTTGGGAATTTGGGAAGCATCTGCGTTGAGCTAAGAGAGATTTTGGGGGTCACTATTGGGCACTGCAAGAAAAAAGATCGTAAGATATGTACATTTTATTGACTGGTATTAAAGTTAATTCCCCTTTTACACTGCAGTGTTAAAGGGCTGCAGTATCTCTAAAAGTCAGGTGTACATTTGAAGATTTCACTCCAGTATTTTACAATAAATACATTTTCAGGACTGCTGTGTTAACTTGCATTCAAACTTTAACTGTTAACTTGCATATTCATGTCATTTCCAATAGAGTTCTAATAGAAAATAAGTAGGTATCCTGAAAAAGTCTTTTAGTTTACACAACAAAAGTGGACAGTCCGGCTGCCTTTGCATATCACTGTAGCCTTTGATCCCATCATGAAAGAGTGCAGGTTTGAGCGAGTTCAGATCAATCTGCAGTGTTTCGGACCTAAAACCTTAGGAGCTTCACAGGGAGCTGACGGAGAGCAACCATCTGGTTCAGGAGGTTCATACTCCCTCACCGTCTCTTCTCCTTTCCTTTCCGCCACTGAGACTTTACTGTGCTTTACCCAGTAGATAAGGGAGTAAATGGGGACCGTCGAGTGAATGAGGGCCCTCGAGTAGGTTTATCTGCTGACAAAGTGCTGCAGCAGACCTCTGAGTGGTCATCGTCCTTTTATGGTGTCCTGTCGGAGTCTGGTGAGTGGCCATCTGTGGCCTAGAGAGCAGTGTATACAATATATTTCTACCAAGTGCTATTTCTATTAAGATGGAATTACGTTCAAGCACAGTGATGGAGCAAGACTGAGCTGTGCCTGAGACTTTTTGTTAGATTGTATTGCTGTTGTTTATCTTGAGCCCAGCATCTACTGGCCACTGCAGCTGAAGGGCTTTGGCGTTGGCTTCCACCACACATCTACCCTAAGGCTGGAGATCATTAAGAACATTTTATAGTTACATTTGGTGAATCTTTCTCCCTTTTTACTGCAAAGAATTCAAAAGTGATTCAGGTTATGTGAAGCTCCAGAATTGTGAAAGCTCCTTGGTTAGTGGATGAAAGACAGAATAGGTCTGTGGGCGAGGAATGCAGTGGTAATGAAGGTCATGTCTTTTAACAATATGATCTAGTTTGATCCGAGGAGAAGGTGACGTCATCTTCCATTCAGGGAGGGGGGTAGTGGGTAGTGCTTCTGCTTGGGAACCGGAGGGTCGCCGGTTCGAGCCCCTGCCGAGGTGCCCCTGAGCAAGGCACCGAACCCTCAATTGCTCCCCCCTCTGCGAAGGGTGGTAATTTAATGTAAGTCGCTTTGGATATAAGCGTCTGCCAAATGATCGTAATGTAATGTAATGTAATTCAGACATGCATAAATGAAGGAGGTGCACATAGAAGGTAGAGCATGTTTGGGCTCAAACCTTTCACTGGGTGTCCATTAATGTGCCTGGACACGTATGATGGAACAAAAGGGGTTGAAGTCCATGGGGGGGGTTTTTCTATGCTCCAGGCTTCACCGCTGGAGACAAATGAAAGGGTTGCTGCATCTGAGAGCACCAAAGAACGGGAAACAATTCCAAGAAACCTCATTTTAAAAGCAAACACATTGCGGTGGAACATTATAAGGAGTTTCAATTATTTAACAGTAAGCGTTATATCATGGTTTAACATATATAGAGGATCGGATAATAAGGCTCCAGAACACAGCTGATCACAAGGGAGCGAGACGTTCAATCCGCAAACATATAAAAGATGTATTGAGACACGATGGAGCGTGTGTGTTCATATTCAGGCTGTAAATCAACCAATGCATAATACATACATAGATAGGGAGACAAATGCCTGCAGAGATGGAAATGTAATTAACAGATAAGTAAATACTTAATCTACTGTCTTTTCAGTTTCGCCTCCACGTCATTCCAGGAGATGAAGTCTCTGAAAGAAAAAAAACCATGTAAAGATTGAAATCAAACAAAGGCTCAAAACCTTCGCGAAAATAGGTGACGGCCTGAAAAGGGAGCACTTATCTAATCTGAGTTGGCAGCTGGATCACGTCAATGGGAATAAAAGGATCATGGGAAACTGCTTTAGTTTTTCATTTAAAGAGGGAAATGATAAGCACTCAGACTAAGCCACCGCCACAGCTGAGCACACAAATAAGATCCATGCTTTTATATTGTTTTGATAGTATGAGGATGCCCGTTTGTGGAGTCGAGGAAGAATAAAAGGAAATATGGCATGGAATAGGACAGAATGGGACGGGATAGTGTAGAACAGGACTGGACAGAAACAACCCTGATACAGACGGGAAGATGTGATGCATGTTATGTCACAGAGACATTTGGAACAAATCTTTATGTGTTATAGGGGACATGCATGTATTACATCTCCGTGGTAAATTATGCATTTTCCCTGGCAGGATCTATGCAGTTTAAGCTTGAGGGTGGATGAACCTGTTATCATTCATTCTCTTTAAAGTTGCACAAAGCGAGATATACGTATAGTTTTTACATCAAAGCTGTATCCATCAAATCAACCAGTGTGAGGCTGTCATGAACGCATCACACCCCCTATAAGTTTGACACTGACTGGCCTTTAATTGCCCAAATTAACCCCAGTGATGTGCAAAGTTATTTGTTCATAATAAGTGACAAACTCAAAGGCAAGATTGTCTCTTAAAATCCAGTGAGGCGAAGTCAAAGTCAAAGAGAAAGAATGCTGACAATCATCTTGACACCTGAGGAGAAATACAGGTGGGTTGCGTTTGGTTTCCCGTGAAGTGGTGTCATCTGGGTGAAATTGAAAAATCATATTGAGTTGGTTTGTGAAGGTACATTTACGGGGCCCTCACGTCTGTGATCCTGCGGGAGCTTCATCATTTTGATTTGCTCTGACTTCTGTTTGCCTTTCCTCCCTCGCTGGGAGCCAGAGGGGTTTATCTCTCTAACGCCACAGCTCATTGGTGAGAGCACGTTGAGCGAGGTGAAAAAACTGGAAAAAGCTTGTCGTTTCTGTCAACCCCTTCCTAGAGACGTCAGAGGGTCAGGGTTTGCTAGTGCTGAGCTGGCAGTGGTTCAGTGCTCACCTCAGCAGCGTGAATGAGAGTTTGAAGAGCATGACTGGAAGACTCTATTGTGTAGGCTACTTGTACAGCTTGTCTCCTTAACTTAAAACACTTAAAACACTTAGACTCTCTACTTTTTAGTTCACTCAAAAACATTGAAGGACAGCTTCAGGTCCGCCAAGGCCTTGAAGCCCATGAGCTAGAATGGAGCGGATATCAATTTCATTATTCAGATTCTTTGCACCACCTCTCTCGCTCACTTCACTGACTCATCAAAGTCTATAACTACTCAGAAATGGCGAACAAACTGCTGAAGAGCCAAAAGTCAAACAGCCACTCCCACTCTGAGACACGATGCCGATACGTCGTGGGGCCGCGCGTCAACACGCTGGCATCGAGCGAATTGTCTCCCACGTCTCTTGGCATGTCGATCTCTTTTTGAACACACTGCTTTAATCTCACAAGTTTATATCTGCCAATAAACATGAGGTGGAAACAAAGATTATGGCACAGCAATTAGCCTGATGTAGAATGCAGCTCATCAGTTCATTGACTTTCTGTAATGCTGCTTGTCTTCTTCTCCTGGAGGGCAACTAGTTTGCTATTTACAGCTATTCACATTGTATTTGTAAGCATGAATGCAGGCAGGAAAAACGTGGGCACCGTCAGTGACCTTTCTTGCGCTGTTTGAGTCTTAATACCCGAGTTGCTGTATCTCTCCCACTATACATAAAAGCACTATATGATCAAGAGAATATAATAGTAAAAGCACTATAGTTATGAATGTGAAAAACATCTTTTTATTGAATGTTATGTCTATTTAAAATGTATATTTCAATGTCACCAATTAGATACTTAGATGGACAACAAATGTTTCCCAGCAAAAAGTATATGAATACATTTTACTGCACTGAATTTAGAACAATTAGCTGCCCAAGGTTCATTAATCAAGAGGCCACATCTGCTGAAAGATTGAGGTGACGGATTTCAAGGATCATTGCACTTCATTAAACCTACGAGGTGCAATGAATGGACGCTCTCTTCAATTGAAGGCGAGCTGAAACAAGACTAAACCGCCTATTGATTTCATTCTGAAAGAGGACTAAAGCCATCAGACGGCTTCCAATATCTTCTACTTTCCAATTTAATACATGTACCTTTCTTTTGTTTATTCAGACTGCACATGTTGAATCCATGAGAAGAAACTCCAGTATGTTCAGCTTAGTTCTGCCCACCTTCTCTTAAACAGCAGGCATATTCAATAGATGTCTTTTGTGATACGAATGTAAGATGAATTTTTGGTCATGTGGAATGAATGTGACAGACCAGGTGACCAAGCCCAGACGCAGTTTGGAGCAGCAGATGGTCCGATCATCCTTCTTGTCAAGGCCATTTTAACGATGGCTGTAGCTTCCACTGCAGCCTATGAGGAAAGAACAGATTAATGGCACAGTTGGTGAAAGCAGCAAAGGAGTGATAACTGTCTGTTGGTTGGTTGGTGTTGGTTGGGCAAATATGGATCTATTGATCAGTGCCGCTATCATCATTCAAAGCATACATGGGAAGGAAGGGGGGTTTAAACCACAGCTGCTTTATAAGACCCATGGCACCAATCAACCACTGCTATGGAAACAAAGCTGCAGCAGTGGTGAAGACATGAGAGAAACTGTCTTTGCGTATTTATCAGCGGTGCTAAAAAACAATTTGAAGCAGATTGTCTGGAGTGTCATGGAGATTTGATGTGCATATTACATTTTCATAGCTTTTTTATTGCTTTTTCAAGAGCCAAATTATGAAATCACTGGTGACAATGCAGGCACAGGGGGACAGAACAGAAAGAGACAGAGCACAGACGGAGCACAGAGCGTTCTATGATGGAAAAGAAGTTATTAAGAAGAATTAATGGTTAGATGTGAACAATGGCTTCAACAAAATGGGTCTGAGTGGATTTATGTTGTGTTAAAGTAAAGTTATCCATTATTCAAACCTGCCTTCCATTAACCGGAACACAGACGTCCTTGAAACTGATTTCTACCTGTTCACCTTTCTGCCATCCAACAATATTTATTCCATAGATCAACTAGATGGTAAATAACATACATGGTCTAGAATGTATTTCATTTTAGAAGAGGGATCAGTTTGTCAATTCACTGTTAGTCTCCCTTGATGAAAAATCAATCATCGACATGAATTGAGAGATTGAGAAACAAAAGCAGCATTTTCTATAGGTTTGCTGTTTGATATTGTTTACTTTATGTTATACTCTTTATTTTACCTTTACTTTTACTAACTTGTCATTTCATTCTTTTGCATGGCACTGCAACTGACATTTTATGATAAGAGTGTATGACCGATTGTAGGCACAAGCATACACACATGCGCGCACACACACGCGCATACACCATGCTAGGATTTTTAACACCTCCTACTTGACTCCGTGCAGCAGGCTGAGCTGTTACCTAGTTACAAGCAAGAGACTGAGGGAGCACCAGTGTTATAATGCTGCTGGTGGCTTTCAGTGCATCAGACCGTCCAGCATCGGCCAGAGGAAAAACTCTCTCTCTCTCTCTCACACACACACACACTCATACTAACACGCACACACACTCCAACAATAACATAAAACACACGTAACCTGAGCAGGGAGACGGATACATGAAGCATAGCTGCGTTATTTCACCACTGAATCCTCTTCGTGGGACCGGACCGGCGGAAGTCTCGGTGTGAGAAAAGTGCATCAGCCACACGGGTGAGTTGAAAGAAGTGCGTGTGCGTGTGTGTCTGAGACGAGTGCGGGGCAGCGGGTGGTTCTGGTGATGCCAAATGTCGTACCAGGAGAGAGTGACGAGGGTCTGTGAACGCAGCTCCGCACAAAAAAGGGCCACTTATCACCTGTATCAAATGTGTTTTGGTGTGTTTGTGTGTGTCAGGGAGTGAGAGATAGGCATAGAAAGAAAGGAAGTGTGTGTGTGTGTGTGTGTGTGTGTGTGTGTGTGTGTACGCGAGTTCAGAAAACCAGGTTTTAATTTCTTTATTCATCAAGTGGTTTGTAATGAACCGTGTACGCTTCAGCGTCTTGCCCTAGGTCACATTTAAAAACAGCATACCAGGCAATTATGGGAATCAAACCTGTGAAACTCTAAATACAAAACCCCCCGCGCGATTAAAGTCATTTATTACTTAGATGTTGATGGGAAACGTGGGTTGTCATGCCTGTTTGATATGGTTTGTTCTGTTCAATGAAGGGAACCAAAATTATGTTCCGACTCGTGGGGAATAACTTGTCTCAATTTTCTCAAATACAATAATAATATTGTATTTTGTTATGTGTTAGGAAGCAGATGGATGTCGGAAAATTTGACTAGTTTGGGTTTATCAGACAAAATTAGAAGCCATTTTTGACATTCTAGCAAGTAATTATTACTGATAAAGTGGGAAAAATATGAAGAAGTATAATTAGTTGCAGCCCTTATTTGTTGTGTAATGTAATAACACTGTTAGTTTTTTGTTGCCAGCACAGGAAATAGATTCACATTCTAGTAACAAATATATTGCCCTCATCAATTCTCAAAGTGAATTAGACACACACACTCACACTGTTTCCACAGGTGGCAAGTTAATCAGCACAAGCTGCAGCCTAATTTGAAGCTAAATTGCTTTTTCAAAGGCCTGGAATTGCAGAGAGCAGGTAGAGCCAGGCAGGGCTTCACACCAGAGGCTGCATTTAGAAAAGGACTATCTAGAGACAGACTTTAAAGCAGGATGGAGCGTTCTTACTGCGTCTGTCCCTGTCTTCATTATCTGTGTCCTCTTGAAGCAACAGTAAGGGAAAACATTATACAGATGTTATTTCTCCTCGCTCTGATGGGATTTTCCTTCATTCTGTGAGATTGGCATCTAACCCATACAAAACACTTGAGCGAGTCTGGCCAGCAAAGCTTCAACCTGAATCCAGAATTGGATGTCAGTCTCAGTGTATCTATTGCCTTCATTAAGTGCCTGTGGCTGCTGGGATGTGACTAACCCATCCCTGAAATGAAGGTGCGCTCTGCTCTTCATGAGCTACGGAAAGGCGTCAGCACAGCGCCCACAGGGCCGAGCGCACCCTGTTGTGTGTGGAGAGGAGGTTGAAATTAATGGCATTGGTGTATTATTAAATATTCATCGATTAACATGCTGAGCCATGAGCCCCTGATGTATTCAAAGCCGGCGAGTTCTCAGTGAATAATGTCTGTAACAGATTTGGTGGCACCTGTGTTTTTCAGCAGCGTGCCCACACACAAACAAGTACATATGCCACTTTTAAGGGTTAAAACAACTCTTCCCACGCAGGTTGGAAGAGTGGTCACACATGCAGGCACGCGTACTGAAGTGTCAACAACTGTAGGTGGTTTCACTTGGGATCAGCTCAAGCCTTTTTTTATGATGTATTTCTCATATTTCTCATTTTCATGCTAAATTATTCATAGTTTTCCTTAGAATTTCCTCAGAAACTCAGGTCAGGCCAAAAGCAATCTTCCTCCAACACGAAACCCTGACAGAAACAAGGGAAGGCAACTCTAATGATGCCATGTATTTATAGAAACAAGGGCAATGTAAGATATTATGGCCTTTAAAAGCTGAAGTCTCATAAGTTTTTTCACAATATTATCACCTGCAGCCATGACAGACGATTGAAATTATCTTCAGACTAGAGTAGAGATGTTTGAGGGTCGTGCTGTTTGCTTGAATCAAACATGGGACACAATTTAACACTGTCTGATTGCCTCTTGAAAACAGGCATATGGTGCGACATGCATCCACGACTTTGATTTGCATATGGACTGAACAAACAAGGCAAGTAATAATTTAGAGATTCATTAATGTATTAACGGTATAATGATCGGAAAGCGTCACTCAAATCAGCTTTGACTGCATTGTTTACAAAATAACCTGAGGATAGAATGAATAAATGAAACATATTATCATTAGAGCCTAACAGAGAGAGGAAATGAAAGATTTAGTCCCGTACCAATGTGAGATTTGTCCATTTCAGCACCAAGTTTCAACACAATCAGCTCATCAAACAAGCACACAAACGGATGCAGATTTTGGATAATGTCGTGTTTATTTCCTTGTCTTGGTTCCTGAGTGCTAAATAGAAAAAGCCTCCAAGCGTTACCCTTCAGGATTCAAAGTGAAAAGCAAAAGAGTTCCTCTTATCATTCACAGTATCTGCGTCTCTGTGTACGGTTTCAATATTTCCCTTAAATGAACTTCATGTTTTTCCATTCAGCTCCCCTCAAAGCTCCACAAGTGTGTGGGTGTGTGTGTGCGCATGTGCTTGGCAAAAACGCTCTGCAAACTGCAGTACGTTCAGTCCGGGCTTTCAAGAGGGAGAATACAAAAGAAACTGAGTAAATACGCTGTACAAACAACTTGAGCAACGTCCTTTGCCATGACCCTGACTCGGCTTCTCACCCAAGCCTCCAACCCAGAGATCCCAATGGCTCCACTTTAATTGGTTTTGTGGAAAGTGGAGTTTTCTCCTTCACACTTTGACCCCCTGTGTCTTTTCATTTTTGCTTCACACCAAAATTGAAACTATTATCAGAGAAAAGCGCCTGAACCTGCCTCAGTGAAGCGGGCCTGTGTGAGGAGGTCAAGGCTCCTCCCTGAAATGGAGCGAACCTTTCAATTGAGCCCAGCTGTCAGAGAGGCTGACCTTTGTGATGGAGGCTCAGCTCAGTGCCGCACAGCGCTCGGCAGCTCCACATGTGTGTCCATGCAGCGAGCTGTGTGAGATAACTACATTGTGTCTTTACCTATCCTTTATGCCTTTATTCTCTGTGTATCTAATATGTAGGAATCTACTCAATCCATAACTGAGATTCAGCTCAGCAATTTATATCCTGATTAGAAGAAAGAGACGTTTTTAATAACATGATGAGAGTTTGTTGGGGGTTTGATGTTGCATGATGTTGACGTGGCGGTAAAACAACACAAAATACACAAAACCAGGTTTTATAGTATGAAACAAGCTCACAAACTTAAGTATATTTGCTACAGACTGCATCTATGTGAAGCCAGTGTGGATGAAAAAACATATTTGAGTGACACTTCTTACATGTTTTCATTTTATACAAGCACAAATTGGATAATAGCGCTTTAAATGAAGCCTGAGATTGTGGCTGTTCAAGTGTGAGATTAAATTTACTCAGATTATGGCTTTGTTTGCACAAAAATGTTCATGTTCAAAATGTAAATGTCATTGTTTTACAACAATCAGTAAATCTCCCACAGTGGTGTGGAATTACTGTTGTTTACACGCGTAAAGGTGAAAAAAGTGTTTAATATAATGACAGTTGGAGTTTGATGATGGATCCGTAACCGTCAATATGAATGTTGCTGATCCAGGGAGGCGTGTTTGTCATCGTTCATGTCCCGAACACATTTGTATTTGAGATGTAAGACGTAATTACTTGTACACAATAAAGTACGTCTCTCTGTGAATGTTTTTGAAAACGCCTCGTCCTTTTCCCTCAATCCCTTACAACAAACAGTGATTTACCGTCACTCACTTGTGTTGCAGATAAGGCCGCTTTCACCTTCAGCAACCCTGATAGCTGGACGTTTGTTCCGACTCATGAAAGTACTTCTGCAGCGTCTAGAGTCCTCACATGTTGTTTGGTTAGTTCAGATTATGACTGTTCTCGTGTATATCAGCTGTATTGTTTGACAGAATGAAGCTGTCTGTGAGGATTCAAAGCACGGATGTGATGTAGTGTTTATTGTGTTTTATTGCGCCTTCTGGAGTGTAGTGTAGTGTGTGTGTGTGTGTGTGTGTGCGTGTGCGTGTGCGTGTGCATGTGTGTGTACGTGCGTGCGCGTGTGTGCGTGCGCGTGTGTGTGTAGCTGGGGCGTGTATGTTTTTGTCAGCACCGGTCACTGCTTTTTAAGACGTGAGCTCATTTAATGCAATATAGCTAATATTGGCATTGGAAGAAGTTAAATCTGCAACGTCCTTTGACCTGAGAATATTATCTTCATATCTATCCCCAAAAGTGCTTGATACATCCAATCAAACACTTCAGATGGACTTCAAAAGCTTCAGATATATATCTGCGATTTTAGCACCGATAGCCTATTTTGTTTTTATGTTGCCAGGTGATACCAAATATTCTGAGTGATTGGGAATGTGACCCCCGACCAGCCGCAGCCTCTAATGTTGCAATCAGTACAGATGATCACAGAGAGATATTGATCCCTGTGATTGTAAATCTCTTGACTGTAGTTTACGCAATCACATGGTTGACAGATTGTTAAGTGGGCAAACGTGGCTCCTCCTCCTCCTCCTCTGTCACTGAAAGAGAAGGGACAGATGAGGAGACACTTCCATCACATAATTTCCTCCCCACAGCAGCAGTTCAGAACCTCAATTTCCCAACTGAATAGATTTTCCCTCTTTAGAAAAGGCTCGAGAGGTGCAAAAGGTCCCGGTGTAGTCAATGCGGCTGAATGAGTTGTGACAAATAAAATGAATGGTGCAGATGAAAGGGTTGTTACGAAAGACTGATGAAACATTACAGCTTTAAGCAGTGTGTATCCGTCTGCTTTTCATGAGATGTTGTCAGGGAAATGATCTGGATTCACCCTGAATGTTACAGTTGTCAAAGCATATAATGCTTAGACTCTCACCAAAGATTGAATTAATTAATTAGTTATCTCAACCTGAAGTGCCACCAAAATCACATCATGATTACCATGAGCTCCATTTGGAAACACTTTCAAGGCTTTAATGTGCAAAACACACACACCCGCTACTCTGGTGTGCCCTGGGACTGTCACTATTAATTATTTTGCTCATTAATGCATCTACTTATTATCGATTGTGTCCATCAGAGTCTGTTTCTTTCAATGAGTGACATCAAAAATGACCAATTCCCAGATGATAGTAGTTAAATGATAAATCCTATTTGATACGAATGAGTCCAAATGATCTGTGAGGACCAACAAAATGGAGGCAAACTGGAGGCTTCAAATGTCGATTCAAATGTGTTACACGTTGATGTCAACATGTCAGGGGGATAAAGAACTCATCAAAATCTAAGCTTCTGCCAGTTCAGGACCTATAGGATTAGTTAATTAGATGTATTTCTATAAATGTCACATACAGTACATATATACGCATATAAATATAGATATAACAGAGGGAGATGCAAACTACAGACAGATCAAAATTACCAAGCAAAAATAAAAGCCTGAGCCTGATGTTGATATATTTCATTATTTTATCTCTTGTTCATGGATGTGCAGGATATTTCTCCTTTCAAATTGTTTCCTGGGAGGAGAGGAAGAAGAATCCGCTCCTGTCCTGCTGTGCTTGGCTGTTATTTGCTCCTGTTTGATTTATGGTGCTGATCTCTAGTTCTCCGGTTCTCTCTCTCTCTCTCTCTCTCTCTCTCTCTCTCTCTCTCTCTCTTTCTCTTTCTCTCCCTCTCTCGCTGTCTCTGGTTTCCATGGTGAAATTGATAAGTTTAATGTGAAATGTCCACAATCACAAGGAATTAAAGATATTGGAAAATGATTAATGGAACAGAGCACCGTGCTAACGCGTAATACGTCTCAGATGTCTCATTAAGACATAAATCTTGCTGTTACGTCTTAAATCTTCCTTTTGTACTGAACCCCCTGAATGCCAACAAACTGAAAACCTTCTGCCTGCCTTCACCAAGGGGACAATCGATAGACTCTATCAATGAGTTTGGCCACATCTGTGCGGGGCTCACTTTTGATTTTCAGAGAGCAACATCAAACAAGCTGGAAAAAGTAAAGAAATAAGAAATCCATTTCAGGGCAGCGATATTTTCTTTGAAACGATGCTCGCCAGTTTTTCTTTCGGTTCAGGCGCACAGTGCAGTTAATGAAGAGTGAAATGAAATGACAAGCCTCTATCTGCTTTTATGGCTGTATCATCTGTATCACACTTCAAACGTAGACACACCTTTATGGTTCATATTTCTCAGCCTCAATTTTTTGTTTATCACCATGGAACGTTTGGGGGGAAACCTTGATGACACAATCACAGGAGTAAGAATTCTCCCATTGCAAACAGTCTCGCAACAAAGGTACAGTTCGGTCAAGTCAAGTTCATTTGAAAGGCACAATAACCCATTCGGGATCTCAAAGGGCTTAACAAGTGCGTGCAAAACAAAGGGTTCACGAACCACTACAGGAGAAAAAACCTCAGGTGAGGAAAGTCAAAGAGAAATTCCCTCTGTTTGAACAGCCAGATGTCCCAAAGATGGGGAAGAATAAATTACAAAGTAGGGATATAATAACAAAGCAAAGGTTAAACAACACCCGAGCCCAGAGAGAGAGACAGAGAGAGAGAGAGAATCAGCTGCTGGTCTACACTCACACGGCCACCAAGGCTAAGCCGGGCCAATCTAAGCCTGAAGTAAACCAAGGTTGGCTTAAAGACACTGTTCTCACTTCTAGTAGGTTTTATTTTCCAGTGGAGGCTGCTCCTGTGTGTGTGTGTGTGTGTGTGGGGGTGTGTGAATAGGGGGGTGAGAGTGCAAGCTATTGCTTATGTTCCCAGTGTGGGTTTCATGGACGTCAGCGGCCAGCGTACTGCAGATGTTTGCCTGGTGTGGTCCTGTCGTACAGCTGCTCTAAGCCACCTGTCATCCCTCTCGTCACTCACACCCCCTTGTGTCAGAGCCCTCTCTGCTGCTCTCTGCTGGGCTCGTATGAGCCGGAGTGCTCTGCTGTCAATGAAATGTCAATGATTAGCCTCTGTGTGCATGGGAACACGCTGTTTAATTTGCTTGGCGTATCAACAGCGCCAAATATAGAAGCCCCAGTCAAACCCGTCCGCCTGCACACACACTGGGCTTCATCTCGCTTTAATTGTTTCCTGTCAAACTAATTTCCCCATCATTTGCCTCTGCCACTCTTAAGTTTAGTCTTTGTATCTTTACCCGCTGTCTTTTATTTTTAGTATATGTGATGGTTACAAAAGTGAAAATCCTGTAAAGATTATTCTGCTTCTCTTCTAGTGCACCGGCAGCACATTACAGGCACATTCTTACAGTGATGTCTTGACAATGGACAATGTCTTTTCATTATTCATCACAGTCTCTCCGGTAATGAAGCCGCAGGGAAAAGGTCAACGAATTCTTCAGCGCGATAACTAATTTATTTTTCTCCACAGGACAGATGGGCGGGAGCTGAAGGACGTTGAGACGGAGGGAGCGCATCCATGGACAACTACTCGATCCCCGGCCTGCAGATGACAGAGGAGATGTGGGGGAACAGCAGCTTGGCGGGCCCCTCCTTCAGCCCTCCTCTGTTTCTGCTCATGTTGAATGACTCTATTTTCAACGAGACTCTGGACAACTGCACCAACTCCAGCATGCTAGATGTTTCCTCAGGCCCCAGTGTGGAGGGGGTGCTCATCCCACTCATATATATCATTGTCTGCGTCATTGGCCTCGGTGGCAACACATTAGTCATTCACATCGTCCTGCACTACTCCAAGATAGAGTCCGTCACAAACATCTACATCCTTAATTTAGCCATAGCTGACGAGCTCTTCATGCTCAGTCTGCCGTTCCTGGCCGTGCAGAACTCGCTGCAGTCGTGGCCATTTGGACCCTCCTTGTGCCGTCTGGTCATGACTGTGGACTCCATCAACCAGTTCACCAGCATCTTCTGCCTGACCGTGATGAGCATCGACCGCTACCTGGCCGTGGTACACCCCATCCATTCCTCTAAGTGGAGGCGCCCTCAGGTGGCCAAAGTTGTGAACGGCACTGTTTGGGCGGTGTCGTTTCTAGTTGTAATGCCAGTGGTCGTCTTCGCCAATATCCAGAAGACAGGAGGCACCTGCAACATCGCCTGGCCCGAGCCAGCTAACATCTGGCGTGCAGCCTTCATCATCTACACCTCCACAGTAGGATTCTTCTTCCCACTTCTTATCATCTGCCTCTGTTACCTGCTTATTGTCTTCAAGATCCGTAGCTCAGGTAAAAAGGTCCACGCAACCTCTACCAAACGAAGGAAGTCAGAGAGAAAAGTCACGCGGATGGTGGTGATTGTTGTGGCTGTTTTTGTCTTCTGCTGGTTGCCCTTTTACGGCCTCAACATCATCAACCTGCTGGTGCCACTGCCCACAAAGTACCAGGGCATTTACTATTTTGTGGTCGTGCTCGGCTACGCAAACAGCTGTGCAAACCCCATCGTCTATGGCTTCTTGTCAGACAACTTCAAGAGAGGTTTCCGTAAAGCCCTCTGCCGCTCCACAAGGAAGGTAGAGAACCACGAGCCAATGGAGCGACAGCAGCAGGAGGAGAGAAGGAGGGTGCTGATGCCCAGGGAGAGTCTGAGAAGGGTAATACGTGATGAAGAGGAGGACGAAGAGGAGGATATCTCAGAGATGACAGAGATTTACAGAATCGCTCAGATTGGTAACGGAAGCTTGCAGCCACAAAGTTCGCAGTCTCCGTTCTCAGACAAAGGAAGAACAGAGATGTCCTCGCCGGACAGGAGGGACAAAGCTGGAGACGTTAAAGGGAAAGACCCTGTCAATGGGTCCACACTGGCTGTCCCACTGTTAATGAACGGAGCCAAAAATGGAAGCATCAAACCCCTGCCAGAGGAGCCGCTGGAACAGAGCACATCGCTGGAGATAAGTTACCTGTGATGCCAGACGTGGAGTGGACATTTTGAGTGACATGACACGAACTTGGTATTATGACAAACGGCGGCCTGCCTGTAATCCAGAGCCCACAGCTGCGGACGCAAGGAGCCCCTGAGAGAATATATATACATATATTGTAAAGATTAACAAAGTCAGTCAGTCAGTCAGGCAGGCCTTAGAAAAGATTCACTATAGTTTGAAACAACATACAGCATGCATGAGTGTTTATAAAGTGTACATATGCATTGCCGTTTGTACAAGTCCCTTTATTCGCTTTTAATAACGCAGTATGTGTTGATCTTTGTACTTGTAGCCTTTTATTCCTAAATGTGACAATCATTTGCTGAAGTTTGACTATATGGCGTTCAATTTGAAAGGATTTGTTTGCCTTCACGTGTTACAGATGTTATATTGCTCCTGTTCAGTGTATGTCCAGGCCCTGACAGGAGCGGCGTTGTGGGGCGCTGTTATATTTAATCAGTGGATTTGTGGTATAGCTGGGGTACGCCGTGATTACATCTTCTCTTGTGATGACCTATGTGATAAATGATCAGCTAAGATAAATAAACTGTAAACAAAGGCTCTCAAGGACATAGATTTCTGGACCCCAAGTGATATATCAAATTAAGTGGAATTTATGTACTATTTTGTATATTTGAATTCACTGTAATTACATGTATGTTTTAATGGGAATTATATTTTTGATGACGTATCTCTGTGTTTCAGATGGACCCAGATCCATCCAGCTATTGCCAATGTTTGCTTGATCTAAAAGTAAGATGACTTAGAGTGATATTACACAAACAATACAACAATATAAAAACAGGACAAACGAGTTGCTGCAATAAACCTGAATAAGGCATTTTGTAGTCTCACAAAAGCAAGAATAAAATGATACTTAAATTGATAAATGTAAACGTAAACCCTAAAAGTCCACATTGTTCCTCATAGGTTCACCTACTCAGTGTTCATTCATGATTGTTACTGCACCGCACACTCCAGTACTCACCACACTATATTTAGATGGCTGTAAATACAGGGAAACCTGTGCTCGACAGTGCTGTGTTGTTCCTCTCGAAGGCTGTTTGGTAGCCTGCACACCCACGCACGCTATGTCTCAAAGATCCACTGAGGGCTATGAAACCGTCATTAAAAGCACATTAAAAAGGGATTTGCCTTGCTGATGCTTTATTTGCCAGGCCCCTGGGGCTCACAGTTTGATGAAAATAGAGAGCGAGCAGTGCTGAGAAGGGGTTTGCTTGCTTCTCTGTGTGACTAAGTTGTTTACTAGTGTTTGTGCATGTGTATCAGGGTGTGAATATGGTTGGTTTGCACTGTCTGTGAGAATTCTGCCTCGCTCCAGCGATAGCCCACCTGTGCTTGCTGTGCGTGGAGATGTTTATAGTCATTTGATGGGTCTGCTGCCGGTGTCGTTATGAATCAGTGCAATTCTCTGCCTACATGCACACACACCCACAGACAATATGGAAACACTCAGAAGTGAACAAGACTTGGTTAACAGCTTGTTCACTTGTTTGGCAGCAACACAACGGTAAGAACACATCCCACACACTTTTACTGTACATTAATGGCTCCCTCCTTCATCTAAATGTGATTTTCAGTTTGGATCTGTAGCTAAGCATTCACTGTTACGGATCAAATTGTCCCTTGGCACATTTATCACATTCAAATAGACCAGAAATATAGAATTATAGTAATGGTTTGGTTATTTGAATTATGACCTGTCATCACTGCAGCCAGAATGTAGATTTGGCTTTTGCATTGTTGTGAATATTAGTGATTTCCTCACTACTCGTGCTAAATGAGTCAAGCAGCTCAAACCAAGATGTTTAGTGGCTGATTTAAGTAGAAGCACATTTGCCCAGTGGAACATTAACTGCCATGTTTTACATTTCCTGTCACTAAGTAGTTTTAAAGTCACTGCAGACCATCAAGAGAAAATGTACAGCCTAACTCTACTGAATGTACTTGCTTTGCAGATTGGTGTGTAGTTTGTATATTACCCACTGCATCTTGTCATTGTGCTGCTGCAGCTTGTATCTGTGCCACTATGAGCAATCTAATGAGTAGAAAATAAAGGAGGTGTTGGAATGAAGGTGCTGACTTTTTGTCTTAGTTATCCCCAAAAAATCCATGAATCAAAATGTCATGATATATGTATATAACTGTTTATATTATTTCTTAGCAGAGTTTCTCTGGTCTTCAATTATCCATCACAGGGACTTGGTCTTGGACTTGGTTACATTCTCTCGCAAAGACCTTTGGACTTGCACAGATCAATCATGCTGTGTAACTGCAAAGGCAGTATTTTCTCACCTCAGTCACTTTCAAGCATAAACACACAATAAACAAATGTGTTTTTCTCCCAGATTGCTGGAAAGAGCTCGACATTCAACACACAGCGATCATAGTTTTAACAGTATGTTAAACTGTTACGGGAAAAAACAGATAAGTCCATTTATGTAAATGTTTAATATTGTGCGATCTCAATTCTTTGATCAAACTGAGGTTGGGTGAAAATGAAAATTTTAAAGATAGAAATTGCCCCCAAGTAGCATCAAGTTTGATATTACCTTAAATCCACAATCTTAAAAAAAGGTTTTAGATTTAGATTTTCATACCAAATTCGCAGTGTTGTTGCAAAATACCACTTCATGTATTTTTCAAGATACGGCATTGAACTCTGAAATCCCACATTGTTGTTAATTTTCATCCTAACAGACAGGATGCCATCTCTCCAAATAGAACTTCAGGGAAATCCCTTATGGGAATTCTGCATCCACATGTGGAGCTGGTATGTGCTAGAAGAGAGCATGAACCCGTTTATGCTGTATTATGTTTCCAATAAACATTCTATGTCTCATGAACTAAACTTGATCTGTTGTATAACTCACATTGACTAAATATTCCCTTATTGTTTCCAATTTAATATCTGTCTTCCATGCAGAGCAACATGAATATGAAGCTAAAATTTTGTGTAATTCTGCAAATTTCTTGAGAAAATTCTTTCATTGTTTACATTGTCATACACATGAAAACTTTATTGTGACTGGTGCTATACGTTTGCTGCGGTGGCACATGTTTTACTTACAGTATATCCTCAGTCACAGCTACATTTACCATCTATTGTCAGCGCTGGTCCAAAAATCACTCTCACAATGTCATGTAAAGATGCAAGAAGACGGTGCTTTGCTCATCATCTGGTAGGATTCTGCTCTGATGTGTGGGATCTATTTCAGTTTAGAGGTTTATCAGGTCAAAGGGAAACACTTTATAATCTAGTTAATGACTGCAGATGTGTAAAGCTGAGGCTGAAGTGTCCAGATGTGCTTAGATATCAGCTTCATTCATCACTGTGCTGATCCCTCAGTGACATGTGCAACCAGTGTTGATGTTTGTAGACTATATATAGCATGAGACTCCAGTCATCTTTATGTATATTAATCAGATGTGGTGACCTTTTGGTTGCATTCATAACGTCTTAATTGAACCGAGGGATTAGTTTAAACCCCACTCAAGACCTCCCCTGTGAGAGCAGAGAGGAGATCAGTGTGTTTGGACTACTGAGTTCAGGTTTTGCCAATAAATGAGCTGCTCAATTACATTTCTAAGCACACACACAGCGAGATGCTTCTTATTTATACATCTAATGCTCTTTTGTGACCATGTGTGTGAGTGTGTGTAGGTGTGTAGGTGTGTTTAATGAATACATATACCACAAGCTACACCGTATGGTAGCCTCTTCATCCATTTAAACATGCTTCTGTCACCGGGCCCTTGAAGAGTGTCTGTATCTTGCATTCCGGCCTGCTGGTCTGTCAGTGCCTCCCGTCGCACACCTGGTTCTTTGAGGGGAGAGAAACTTTCCTTGATCTGCCGTTCTTGAAGGAGTTTTCCCTTGCCTTCCTCAAGAGCTTTGATCTAGCTTGGGAACTATTGTTGTGTGAGCCTGGAAAGTCGATTAGCGAAACAAATAAACTTGATTTGATTAAATTACACTGACTTGTGAATGACTCAAAGCTGCACACACTAGTATACATGGACTCTGAGGCTAGATGGAGTACTCTGAGGCTTGATGGTCTGTTAATGTAATTGATTTCTATGCTGGGTGTGTTTATGGGCTTCTGTAAATGTACAAGAAATACATTTCCTGAACAAAATGTGCTGCAGTAGCTCACTGCTGAAAAGTGTATAAGGTGGTTGCTAGGACTGTTGCTATGATGTATGAGGTATGATGTCATCAATGAGTTCTCGAAGGATGTTTGAAATTTCAATCACATTCTAACATCCTTCAAGACATCATACTACAGTCATACTACTCAATGAAATCTTTGATGAGGTCGTGATAGAGACACTTTGTGGTGGTGTGTGAGGTGGTTGCTCAGGCTGTTTTTTTGGAATAGGTCATTGATGAAATCATGAAGAATTTTTAAACCTTTTCCTATGTATTTTAATGGGTTTTTTGAAGAGCAACAATGCTAAATATATCAATATATAGCATATCATCGCCAAAGTTATTCTCATTCCAATAACGTGAATATGCAGAATATTTTGGTGTTAAAGCAGTGTCTAAATTAAAGTAAGCTGAAGTAGTTGAGTGCCAAAATGTGTGCGAAACCAATAAGAAGAGGAAGAGGAAGAAGAAGAGGAAGAGGAGGAAGAAGAAGAAGAATGCTGCAAGAACATAGGCTGAACCAAAGTAGTAAATAAAGTCGGATGGAGGAAAGTCCATTAACTTTGTATTCCCCTCAGTCTTGGCCTTTCTATGGTTAGATAAATGCAGTAGAGGAAGATCTTAGAGGTGTTGCACTCTCCACATAACCTTCTGCCTGGGTGCACCTCTCACAATAATGAGATTTGATCCCGCTTCTTTTGAGATAATGAACAGTTCAAAGCCACACTCATATAAAGTAGCTGGCAAGTGCGTAATAATCACTGCCTTTTATCCAACTCATACAGCTCACATACTTCTGTGTACTTGAGGAACTTGTAAATTATAATCATTAAGCTTAAATTTATGCAATTGATGTATGTATGCTGTGTTGCCCTTGACTTGAGGCGAGAAGCTGTGGACTGGACTGAGACTCGTGAAAGAAATTGAGCATTGGAATGTCGGGTCAATGTCAGGGTCTCCAACCAACACGTCCATCAAAGTGGAAGTTATGTAAATGAATAAATATGCAGTGTGACTTAACTTCTCTTCTTGTCCCCTTGACACACTGCATATAATGGGGTTTTATTGCCATCCGGTGGACTGATTATGATACTTGTCAAATGATTCGGTCTGTTTCAATTATATTATATTATATATATATAATATATAATATATATAGTTGCTTTACATTGAATCTCCTGAAGAAAATACGCTGTTATTGCCAATTGCTGCAATGTTGCTAGGGCAGTTGCTATGGTGTATGGGGTGAGATGCTTTGCAATCAGATGCCATGAAAGGTGTGTGACCATTTTTCCAGTGTATTTGAAAGGGTAAAGCCCTGTATTAAATCCTACATATGCTGAACATTTTGTTGATTTAAAGATGTCTGAACTAGTTGAGTGCCATATAGTGGGCGGGAGAATAAGATATACTAATACAGCAGAAAGTAGACTGCAACAAATAACGACTATCGATACAGCAGCCAGGAGGAATAATCAGGAGTATCAACGACCCTGATAACGACTTAATCCTCCATAGCGGCTGAATCCTGGAATCCATCAGAAATCAGAAATGATGAATCGTCAGAAATGATGAATAAACCTTCTTTGGATACTTGGACTGAGAACCTTCACAGACAATGATTATATACAGCATTTGGAGAACATAGGGTTGACGTAGTCACAGGGCTGATAGCAATCAATAGTAAAAGATAACAAATAGTTGTAGATTAAAAAAAAGCTGTCAGCGTCAACAATGAAAGAATCTTAGTTGTTGACGAAGGTTACGAGTGACGTTCCCATAGAGCTAATGAACTGCAGCCGGTCAGCGCATACACTGTGTGGAGGAGCGCTCGATTTCTGTATGTGACATGCGCGAATTACCAACGCCAATAAAAACGCTCGGTGTCTGGATTTTGATCAGGTGGAGACGAGATAAAGCAATTTGTGTGTTAGTGTTCGTAATTGGGTGTTCCCATGACATCATAGGCGCGCGAGTATTAAGAATGATGACGGTGATTAATTCAGATGTTTCTATGTCAAAACTTTATATTCATTAGGTGTCTTCTTATTTATTATAATATGTGTTTGAATGAGAAATACTCAGCATGTCGCTTCTGAGAAGGGCATTCTGCAATTGTGGAGGAAATGTGAGTTTATGACAAAAAAAGGACGGTAAAGCAACATTACAGAATAAAAATAACGGTGAAAATAGGTGATCTGACATGACACATGGCACTGACACACAGATCATACGCATGCAACCTACGTGTAAAAAAAAAAACTTACTTGAAGACTTTGAGCAAAGGACACATTCACTGTATGTACACAATCGTTCGACACACTCAACACAACAGGGGGTATTTTACAGTAAATGTAATGCTTTGACAATACCTTAATACACTGGATTCTGCAGTTTGATACATTATACTTTATGATAGAATGTTTGAAACTAATAACATTACAATTCCTTATATTTACTGTATACATTGTGTGTATATATATTTTGCATTTCGTTGCTTGTACTTGTGACGGGCCATGACAATAAAGTTGAATCTAATCATACAATTAAGCCCTAATGTTCAGCATTTAGTTTTGCTGGGAGTATCTTAATGTATCTTTGTAATAAGCAGAATAGTGGTTAAACTAACTTACTCTCTCTGACCCTTTTTGTTTTATTACCAGAGCTGTGCAGCTAAAAAAAGGAACCCCAAACCCTCCACTTCATCCATGACAATGTATATGAGGAGGAGGAATGACACACAAATGCTGATACAGGACAGATTGCAGTAAGTTCATGAGATTTCCTTTTGATATTGTTCAGATTTCAATGTTTATGTTTTTCAATTGTTTTTTTATTGAATGCAAATACATATTTGAACTTAATCTGCATCATCTTCCCAGACAGCAAGAGAATAAGAAGTGCTGTTGTTAAATTAAATTAATTGATAATTTCATCCCTACATTTCACCAGTTTATGTTTTTAGACCATCCTGTCTGTTATATTAGTGTACATATTAATTGTGCCCTTGTCATTTTTGTTCCTGCAGCTCCAATAAACCTGATGTGAGCCACCTGTTTAAAATAAAGGGTGGGTACAATCTGTCCAAACCTTTTGCACCCACCCCATCCACCACCACGGACCCTAAAGTTGCAAGCCTATCTTCCAGACGGGATGGTCACCATCAGACTACGCCTGATAAAATCACCCCAGCTACCACCCAGGACCTTAAAGTGAGAGAAAAGCCTCCCAAAGCAGGTGGTGGGCTTCGGGCCAAGCCTGATAAAACCACCCCAGCCACTACCCAGAACCTGAAAGTTGGAGGCCTATTTGCCAGAACAGATGGTCACCATCGGCCCAAGTCTGATAAATCTTCTCCAGCCACCACACAGGATCTTAAAGTTGGGGGCCTTTTTGCCAGAATGGATGGTCGAAATCGGTCCAGGTCTGATAAAACTACTCCAGCCACCACACAGGATCATAAAGTTGGCGGCCAATTGACCAGAATGGATGGTCACCCTCAGGCCAAGCCTGATAGAACTACTTCGGCCACCACACAGGACCAGATGGGAGACAAACTTCCCAAAATTGGTGGTGGTAAAGTTATTGGCAGCCATATGACCCATACAACCACCAACCCTCAGGAAGGTCTTCTCTCTCTTGGGCTCCCCAACCTGTCATCTACCTGTTACATGAACTCCATCCTGCAGAGCCTCCTTGCTCTGAAAGCCTTCTGCATGGACATTTTTAATCAGGAGAAGGTGTGGAGTTGTGTTCCTGCAGCTGGACTGAAGTAAGTATTTAACAACACATCAACCCAGTTTCCATTTTAATAGTGAGTGACATACTGAATCACTTAAGTGGTAAAAAGGTTTCCTCTTTCTCATTTCCTTTCAGAGAATTTGTGAACATTAAAAGACTGCATGAGTCAAGTAGCACCCACAAAAAAATTGAGGCCCTGACGAAACTGAAGACGGTAATATCGGCCCAATCTCCGCAGTTTAAAGACAATGGACAAAAGGCAAGTTTACTATACATTGTCAATCAAACTGATTTCATTAATAAAGAGCTCCATGTATTGATTATTTGTTCTGTTTTTTCCTCTATTGTCATCATAGGATGCCCATGAATTCCTCATTTGTTTTCTGGAGCAGTTAAGCTCACTGTCTCCAAGACTGAAATCTGTTTCATCCACGATAGGAGAGACCTACATTTGTCCTGTTGAGAGTCAATTTGCTTTTAAAATGAGGAACACGAGGACCTGTAAAGGGTAAGAATACACAGCAAAACACATACATACTGCATACGCACCATGGCCTTTAAAGCTGTAAATATCCCCGGGGGATGGTTATCATTGTATCCTTAATGGACTTCATCAAGTCTTCAACACGGGCAGTCCTTTTCTTTTTCCTTTTCCTTTTCAGTTCCATTTCCACCAGCTTTGTGTGCCTTGCTCATGCTACTTTAGTGTACAAAGTGATAAATGATCAGGCTCCTCCCACATTAAGTTGGTACTTATCACTGCACGATAATGGGAGGACAGATAGATAGAGCAACTGTGTGACGCAGTACAGATCTAGTGAGTTAGGCAGATCTTCTCTGTAAGACCAACAAACTCTTGGGAGCTCAGTACCAAGCTACAAACGCAAAGGAAACCATGGCTAAAATCAACCCAATCATGTACACTTCATGCATAAATGCAAACAACTAATGTGCCTAAATGTTGTTGAATAGTAAATATGTATAGTCTTGTAATTCTGTGTTTTCATTCTACCATGTTCATTTTCTTAACAGATCTCATTCTTGGTATCCTGGCCAGAGACTACAGATTATTATCTTATATCTTATTCTGGTACAGCTAAGAAACTGTGCACTATCCCTGTCAAATAAACAAATAAATGCAGATTCAATAGTGTTTGTCAAATTTGACCATTGAAAGGCCAGACCAGGCTTAGATGTTGTAGTAGGAATCAATACATCCTTGTGCACTAAGATGTGCTCTAGTAATAGAGTTGTTGAAAGACCCATGTGCCATCTAGTGGTGTATGATGACATCAGCATTGTTTTAATGTGCATTGTCCCATTCTGTGTAGGTGTGGTGACGTGAACATTAAGGAGGAGGACTACAACAATCTGTCCTTGAGCATCAAGGCTAAACATAGAGTCGCTCAGCTGCTGCAGCAGCACATGCAAGTAAGTGACACCTGAAAGTTATTGACTTATTTTATAGTCATTGTTATTTGTCGTAATTGAGGATAGAGAATTATTATTATTATTAATAATAATAATAATAATAATAATAATAATAATAATAATAATAATAATAGAATATATGTCATATTTCTTGTCCTCTTTTTGCAGATGACAGAGTTGGAGTATCACTGTAAATGTGGCTCTGATAGATCTGTTCTGAAGTCATCACCCATAACGTTGCCAAAGTAAGTCAGTTTCATCACAAATAGAATCCCTGCCTGTAGTGATGTAGGTCTAAAACGCTTCTCAATGTCTTGAAATTTGAAATTTGAAATTGACCTACAGTACCATGACTCAGTCAAGCAAAGTGTGTACTGTATGGTGGTACAGTGTAAGTGTGGTAGAACCAGGTTGTAGGAGTCTATTCACCTAAGATCCCACCTAATTTCCTCTTCATGTATTTGAGCATCTTTTTCCTGTAGCCCTTCTCCTAACTCCTGTTTTGTTATGTTAACTCTACAGAGTACTGGTCCTTCATCTCAAGCGGTTCAGAATAGCACAATACTGGACTCCGCAAAAGGTGAATGACCCAGTAAAGCTGAGTAGGACAATAAGGATCACTAGTTCCATAAATGGGGAACGCAAATATTACAAGCTAGTCAGCGTAGTCAGCCATTTTGGTTGTAACATAGATTCAGGTAAGGTTCACGCTGGAGACACTTCTCATATTCTATCCAAATGACTTCCTCTCTAACAGGGTTATCCTATTTCTTAGGTCATTATATCTGTGATGTGGCCTGTCCAGCAGAAAATGGAGATGTCCAGACAGACAGGTGGCAAAGTTGCAGTGATAACAGTGTAACAGAGACGACTGGTACATCGGTTTATAAGGAGAGAAAGCAAACCGCTTACGTCCTGTTTTACCAATATGTGGTAAGAGAACGCAACGTACTGGTTTCTTGTCTAAAATTAAAAATGGGGGTGATAATTAGAGAGATATACATTAACAAAATTTGTTGTTGAACACATTTATGTATATTTGCTCTCGTGATAACACATCACTCTCTCTCCTCTTTTCCTTTAGACTCAACCTCCACCAGTTTGTCAAAGAGAGAGTGAATCATCATAACAGTGGTGGTATGGCAGGTTGAAAGTCATTTATTGTTACTAAATTAAGGAAAATGAGAGAGATGGGAGGGACAATGGGCAGGATCCGCCTAATCCAAGGCTTGGATCGGCACCTCAGTGAAGACCTTGAAGATGACCAAGCATCTCAAAGGAACAAGGAACAGCGCCAGTCAACAGATTGCACATTGGAGAATGAGATGGAACCTAGCCCTACCATAGGGACTCAGAGACTTGCACTTGAAGTTGTTTACTGGCATATATGTGAAAGACAAGAAAGGGTCTCTTTGGCATAGCCCCCATTTTGTGGAAGCTGTGGCATGTCCTCAATCCTTAATGGCTCCAAAGATCCTGCCAGAGTAGACGGCGGGACAAGGAGCCTACCCCCGGACAGCAGTATAGGGACCAAACTGGTGGCGGTGAAGAGGAGGAGGAGGGATGAAAATGCATCTGTTGGCACACTGAAAGCAGCAGAGACGAACGTTAGAAAATGGCAAAAAGGTGAGCATGCATGTGAATGGACAGGCAGCTGAATGAATGGTGACGTGGCTAAGCTGGTTAACTGGCAGACACTGACTTGATTGGAGAGAGTATAGAATGAATGTGATGGACTCTACATGACCTACGAGTCTCCCTCGTAGAACTACAGCTAGACGCTTACATTACCAAGCACAAATACATTTTTAAATAAAATTATAATCAATCAAGAATTCATTGTTTCTTCTCCTGTCATTATTGGGAGAGCAACTGCCCAAAACACTGTAGCAACCAGCCCACACACAATAGCAATCAGCACATTTTCTTCAGGAAATTAATTAACATTTATTGTCCCCTTAGAGAAATTGTCTTTGGCCTCAGTTTAGCTGCACTAAAGTACTTGCAAAAATCCCATGCAGCCACCGAGGTACATTTACAGTAAAGGTAGGAACCAAAGGATACAAGGGATTTCTAGAAACATAGTAAACAGTTCATGAGTTTAGTTTTAATTAGACACTTTAAAATGCGCTAAATAAATAAGTGAAGAATCAATAAATCCATATGGCACATCACACTAACTCCACCACCAATTGCAGGGCGTAATGACCAGATAGGTGCATTGGTATTGCACATTACCTTTGGGCGTACTATTGTACACATGTGTTATCTAAATGTCCTGTTTATTGACTTTGCACTAACATCTCCTGCCATTCCAGACCCTGCCAGCCATGAGGATTCACTTTCGCTCCACCCCAGCTGGCTGTTTCCTGTCTCACCTGCCCAGCTGACTCATCTGCAAGCAGTATGTAGTCAATGATATTCAAGCCATCTTTTGCTCAGGCAGTGTTGTTCAACAGTGTTTTCCTGACATTTGATGAGATGAGGTGGTTAGCACTGCACCATTTGACGGAGTGCAAGTGTTCTATTCACTGAGATAACCTGAGTCAGCAGAGGCAACAGTGTCATTACAATTTTCCTTATGGTTGTGTTTATATCTTCATATGCAATTATTTGTGTACACTGTGAAGGCAGGAGAGTTTACACAACCTTTACTAAGAGATTTAAGGTCAGACAGAATATTGGTCACCTTCACATTCTAGAGTTTATTCAACTTGCACATTGTTGTTTGCACAACCTCGGTTTAATGTTTACATAAGCTTCTGAAATGTTTAAACTATCCTGTCCGTTTATTCCATATCTCCAAATCCTCTTGGTGTTTATAGCTTTGTTGATAGCTTTTGTTACAGTCTTTTAATTTGTTGGTCTTGTTTTGAATACTTTTTATTCTGTTGTTTTACCTAGTTTGTTTCAACCCTTCTTGTAGGGGAGATTTCCAATGGGTTGCTTGCAGTCAACCATTTTTGGCGTGAAAACATTATTAAGGAGATGTACTGAACTGTTGTGTTATCCCTTTGTACGGGAGCATACGTATTTGTCTCATAAAAGTTCTTAATTAAAAAAAAAAAAATCTGTTTAGTTTTGCTCAGAATCGGCGCCGCATTCTGCCTTTGCAATAAAGCTGGCAGGTTTACGACACGTAGACTGTTGTCGCCATTATGACCACCTCACATGGAATACGGCAGGAACAACGTTCAGCTTTACGGCAGTGCGCCACTTCCTTTCACACCGGGGCTCTCGCAAGGATTTGCACCTCTGGGCGAGTAGCTGAAACAGCCGCTGCAAAAGGTGTCTCATCGCTGACGGTAAGGTTACATTTACATTTGTAAAGATGTGTTAGAAGTACGCGTTTTCGATCGTTGGTGTGGAGAAACCGTTGCTGAACACGTATGAGCGTATATAACATTCCGCCTATGTAGCATAGCTTAGCTTGCGCCGCCACCTGGCAGGCTCGCCGGTTTGCTAGCGTTAGCACCGACGAGGAGAAAGGGAGCGGCGTAGTCGTGCTCTCATTACTGTGCGATATCGTTGATTACAAATCCAGCCATTTGGACTTATACTCTGTAGATATTAACTAGATGTTCCTCTCAGCATGAGGTGGCAACGCTGAAAGTAAACGTTGGCTAGCAGTTACCTTATTTAGCTGCGCCTCACAAAGCAGATGTCGGCTGGGCCCGAAACAAGAGGATCATCGACATACAACGTAGCACTGAGGCAATATGTGGTACAATGTTCCCCTTTAAGACTGACTTTCTCTCAGCAATACACATGCAACCAGGTACTGCGGATGATATGAGAGTTGCTTTATGCAGAAATGAATGAATGATTGACTGATTTAATAGACAAACCCAACTGAAATATAGCAAATTACATTTTTAAGTAATTATGGAATAATGTCCTGAAGATGAACGCTCCTAATCCTAGGTTTATCAACACACCATGTGTTTCTGTATGTGCTGCACTTGGGAAATGGAATATAAATAATAATAACATCAACTTCTGATGAGATGCATCGGGACGTTGTTTTTCTAGACAAAGCCTTGGTGCTCGCTCAAATTTAATGTATTGCTGAGAAACAAAACTTTGGTAATTCGACCAGAGAATAGCAAGAAAAGCAATGATACACACACGCTGCTGGTGTATCGTATTTGTTTGGTTTGTTGTCTGTGACTTTGTCCAGGCAAAGAGAACTCTCCAGGTTGGGGGTTAAATTCCTAGATAATTCTAGCAAACGGTATGCAAGCACGTTTGTTTACAAGTTATGATCCGCTGTTAAATCCGACTATATGAACAAAAATCTACATTTCTATGAACTGCAGGTCTGAACAGCATAAGAGCTACAATTTAGTGGTGTATTGTGACATCATTGTTGTAAATCTGTTAGTTTGAATAACATCCCTGTAATTAGCTTGTTGACATCACTTTTTTTGTTGGCGTTGCTCATTTATTTTTTGTAGCGTTAGAGCCTGGCGCTGGTGAAAGAAACATTGAATGTACAGTAGCTTGTACATCTGACCTTGCAGTTTTGTGTTTTCCAAATAAACAATACAAAAGAAAGTTACTTGGTTTTCTCTGAGCCCCTGACAAATGCTGTTTGCCATGCCTGCTCTTCTCTGAAGAGGAAGACAAAGTGTCAATCGACACGCGAGCAGACAAAGTGTACTGTGCTGAACAGGTACTAGACCTGGACAGTAGAGGATGTTCAGGGGTCAATGATGACTAGCCCACTGCGCAAGCTGATCAGTGGCTATCATGTTAGTGCATTGATGGAGAAAACCGTGCTGTTCATTCTCTGAGACCCTGCAAATGTGAAAAGTAACTTGTTGAACATGAGATATTTGCTTCTGGATGTACTTGTGAATAATTCTGTCATTATCACCCTCAACTCAGATCATGGCGAAGTTCAACGCTCCTGTGATCCAGGACAACCCATCTGGATGGGGACCATGTGCTGTACCAGAGAAGTTCAAAGACATGCCCTACCAGCCTTTCAGCAAAGGAGACCGCCTGGGAAAGGTGTGTGTTCTCTAACGGCACTCTTCTAACATTTCTCACCTCCACCATCGAGTTTGCTTCACTTTCCTGATCTTAATGTTTCTTGTCAGGTTGCTGATTGGACCGGTGCAACTTATCAAGACAAGAGATACACAAGTGAGTGAGAAAGTCTGGATGGGCTGAAAACCCAATCTACCTTCATTTGCAGTTGTATTGTAATACAATGCGTCTTGTGAATGGAATGTTGTCAACTCTCACTGTCTGCTTTGTCTTCAGACAAGTACTCTTCTCAGTTTGGAGGCGGCAGTCAGTATGCCTACTTTCACGAGGAGGATGAGACGAGCTTTCAGCTGGTCGACACTGCCAAGACGCAGAAGACTGCTTACCAGAGGAACCGCATGAGATTTGCTCAGGTACCACCGATCACAGCCACGCAAAGACTCCACACTAGAAATGAAAAGTCACCATGTGCCTCAAAGGTTTCTGTTTGTTTAAAGAGCTTATTGGTGTCTGTGTTGTTTTAACAGCGAAATCTGCGAAGGGACAAGGACCGCAGGAACCTGACGCAGTTCAACATGCAGACGCTGCCTAAGAGCGCCAAGCAGAAGGAGAGGTGAGCAGTGTTCCTATTTTTTGTTTATATTTGAGGTTACAGCTGAGCTTGGTCCAGGAATAGCAAAGTTGCAATGGCTGTAGCTTTAACTCAACTTCTAACTCTTGTCTTTCCAGGGATCGGATGCGCCTGCAGAAGAAGTTCCAAAAGCAGTTTGGTGTGCGTCAGAAGTGGGACCAGAAATCCCAGGTGTGTATTAAGTGACTGATTTTGTGAAGTATAACGCGTTAATTTGCCTTTATAAAGACTTGAGGCGTTCAGAAGGTGTTGTTGTTGTTCTCGTGCACATGTTAAGATTTTAACCTTGTCCCAGTGTTTAAATTATTATCTAATGTACTTGTTTGCATATCTCCCCCTCCCTACACTGATCACCCTACACTTTCAATGTGGCCCAGCTGAAGCCAAGAGATTCATCTGTTGAGGTTAGGAGTGACTGGGAGGTGAAGGAGGAAATGGACTTCCCCAGACTGATGAAGATGAGATATATGGAGGTGGCCGACCCTCTTGACATGTAAGCACAGACACCCGCCTCCTCATGAGCAATCATCGGGTTTTAATCCAGTGGGGATTACATTTTGAACTTGTCATCTTGTCTAGTGAGTGCTGCGGTGCTGTGGAGTACTATGACAAGGCCTTCGACCGCATCACCACCCGCAATGAGAAGCAGCTCAAAAGCATCAAGAGGATCTTCCACACGGTCACTACCACCGATGACCCCGTCATCCGCAAGGTACACACAAGTTATACAGTCGCGTCTTCGACAGGCAGGTCTGATTGACGCTTGACAACCAATATAACCGCCTGCTCTCTCTCTCCAGCTGGCAAAGACTCAGGGTAATGTGTTTGCCACCGATGCCATCCTGGCCACCTTGATGTGCTGCACACGTTCTGTCAACTCTTGGGACATCATTGTGCAGAGAGTGGGGAACAAGCTCTTTTTTGACAAGAGGGACAACTCTGACTTTGGTGAGGCTTCGTAAGATATATCGACCCCTAACTTAACATCGCTATTTGCTTCATTTCGCATTAAAATTGCGGATATAACGTGATGTTGTTGAACAATGAACGCACTAAAGTTGGTAACTGTTTTGCTCAGATTTACTGACAGTGAGTGAAACGGCAAACGAGCCACCCCAGGATGAAGGCAACTCCTTCAACTCTCCCCGTAACCTGGCGATGGAGGCCACATACATCAACCACAACTTTAGCCAGCAGTGTTTACGCATGGTGAGCACATGAATTTCTGCTGTTATTGTTTTACAGAATAAAAACTAAACCTTATGTATTTCACCACACTTGAATAACCTACAGATATTCACGGCCTGGGTCATTGATTTATTGTCTACATCTTGTTTCCTCAGGGTGGAGAGCGCCACAAGTTCCCCAATAACAATCCATTTGTGGAGGAGGACATGGACAAGAGTGAGGTGGCGTCTGTTGCTTACAGGTTGGCACTGACCTCTATTTGTTGGTTTTAGTATTGCACCTTGACTGTGACCGTAAATGGCACATTTCAAGGTGTGTCTGGATTATGCTTTTGTACTCCCCTGATGGACAGGGGCAGTAGTCGAGTGGGTAGAGCTTCCGCTTAAGAACCGGGGGGTTGCCGGTTCGAGTCCCTGCCGAGGTGCCCCTGAGCAAGGCACCGAACCCTCAATTGCTCCCCCCTCTGCGAAGGGTGGTAATATAATGTAATGTAAGTCGCTTTGGATAAAAGCGTCTGCCAAATGATCGTAATGTAATGTAATGTAAATGTAATGGACAGAATCATCATCATTCAACCCCATATGCTGGTATAAAAGCTGTTAATCAGTTGAGTTAATGTGTTGCTGTTTGTTTCTAGGTACCGTCACTGGAAGCTTGGGGAGGACATCGACCTGATCGTCCGCTGTGAGCATGACGGCGTAATGACTGGTGCCAACGGAGAAGTGTCATTCATTAACGTCAAGACCCTCAACGAGTGGGACTCCAGGGTAAGAGGGAGGATGAGGGGACGCAGATCTGTCGTGGGGAATATTAAACCCACACACGTGCCGTCTGCAGGTTTTGTATCGGTACTCGGTTTAGTCTTACTGATCTTCTCTTTCCCTCATCAGTATTGTAACGGCGTGGACTGGCGTCAGAAGCTGGACTCTCAGAGGGGAGCCGTCCTGGCCACTGAGCTGAAGAATAACAGCTACAAACTGGCCCGCTGGACCTGCTGTGCCATGCTGGCCGGATCAGAGTATCTCAAGCTGGGGTGAGGAATACACACAAGTGGCTTTATACACAGACCATTTCGCCACATTTGGTAGGCGAGGGAATACAAAGCAAATGTCTTTCATAGTGTAAAGTTGAGCAGAAAACAAGTTAAGAAAATGAGGAAATCTTAACATTTTAGTAAATAGAAAGATTAAGCATGCAAACAAGTCGATCCCTAAGAATGAGATGAGACTGAATGGAGGCTTTCTGTGGGCATTAAAGTGTTCTGTATTACTCCTCTGACGCCTCTTTCTCTCCCCACCTCCAGGTACGTATCTCGGTACCACGTAAAGGACTCCGCTCGTCATGTCATTCTTGGCACGCAGCAGTTCAAGCCCAACGAGTTTGCCAGCCAGATCAACCTGAGCATGGAGAACGCCTGGGGCATCCTCCGCTGCGTCATCGATATCTGCCGCAAGCTGGACGAGGGCAAATACCTGATCCTAAAGGACCCCAACAAGGTGAGCGCTCGCCTTCTGCATGGGACTGGCGCCATAACGCACCGCGCTGCAAAGCTGGAACGATGTGTTAATATTTGATGTTTATGGTGTCCCAACAGCAAGTGATCCGAGTGTACAGCCTGCCTGACGGGACATTCAGCTCTGATGAAGAGGAGGAGGAAGAAGAGGATGAGGAGGATGAGGAGGAAGAAGGTGAGGTTCAACTGCGAGCTGCTGCTTTTTCCCACTCGTGAGCTTATCGAAGCTTTGGTAGCATCCTGCACAGGGGCCTTGTTCTGTTCTGTTCTGGTGCCGCTCTTACTAACAACTTTTTTTTTTGTCCTCCCTCCTTCTAGATGAAGAAAATTGAGACGTGGAGACCAAAGCGGCCTGCAGCATATAAAGAAACTCAACATTAGTCCTTTTGACAGTCAATAAAGCTACTGACTGCTCAACTTGCATTTTATTTGTTTTCTTCCGCTAACAAATCTGGAAAAAAAAAATCAGAAAACATCTTAACAGGCATGTTAAAAAGCATCCAACCGATGAGATGATGAGCTTCTATTAGGGGAAAAACGTAAAACTACTACTACTTCAACAAAGACACATTTCTGAATAGAAGGGTAGTATTTTACTTATATTTAGCTGGGACAGATTGAAGAATACAAAGTGTTCCAGGGTCCTAAACAGAAAGGACTTGCATAACGGTGACTTCTGTTCCACCTCGGTCCACATCATTAATGTTCTTTACTGAGTAGGCTATATATGTAATTATTGCCTTAATAAGTCAATATACTTTTTAATTAGTTTATTAGAAGTAATCATGGATAGTTAATCATTGCTTAAATTAAAGTGCAAGTAAGTCATACATAATTTCAATAAGTCTTGTTAAAATTACTAATGTGTTTTTATTTGTCGCATAGCTTTCAGTGAAATCCCCCCCCCCCCCTGGACCACAGCACCTAAGACCTAATACAAGACCGAGAAAACCCTGCAAGTGATCTTTGGATTTCTAGTAATAGCACAAGGAAAGTTAATCTCAGGCAACTGGACTTACTGGTAAAGGTTTGAAGGCGTTTCACCTCTCATCCTAAACGCTTCTTCAGTTCTAGGAATGGCACAATGATTGTAAGCATCTATGGTTCCTCTTTCTGCTCTGCTGAGTCCCAGATGAACTTGAGATCCATGTCAGCCATTTGCTCTTGAAATATTTGATCAAATCTTTCACTCTGGGCCACGCTGAAGACATTCTTCCAGTCACCAATCTTACCTGCACAGGGAAAACAAACCATTTAGCCTAATATGTGTCTATGTACAGGATCTGCAGCTAACTGGTTGCCTTACCTTTGCGTAAGAAGTCTCCACTTAGCCTCTCTTTAGGCACAAACCTATAGTTGGCTTTTTTGTCCTCTTTCATTGTCTTGAATGATGATTTGTGAACAACTTCCTTGATGGCTGCTTCACTTAGGTTGTTTCCTAAGAAACTGCAGATCTTAATCACGGCTGCCCTCAGATCCTAAGAGACATAAAAAGCAAATAGAAGTGAATTTAGCTCAAATTTGGATTATTGGTGACAATCTCCCTTTTAAAGTATCTGACATTGTGTAACGCATATCTTACCAAAACCATCTCCTCGTACGTCAGAAAGAGGATGTTGTACTGGTCTCTGGTGGCACACCACGCCCTGATGTGATCAAACCAGCGTCCTGCTCCAACTGTGTAATGACAATGTATTCCCTTGTTTCAGTATAAAATCAATGTTGAAACCGGCTGTGAAGACAAGTCGGTCTCTGTGTGGTCACAGTGGTACATGCATGCAAACACATTGCAGACTCAAACCTGTGGTCATGCCCACACTAAACTTGTAACACTGCATTATTTATGGGGCCACCCCTGTTTGAGTAACTTATTGTATTGCTTTGGGTGAAAAATATATTGGCATGCCAAATAGAATGAGTATACATTTGACTAGTATACTGTGTGTATGTAAAGTATACAGTAGATGAGAGAACTAACTTGCATAAGATGATTTGAGTTTTCATTTAGTCAGTTTTAATCCAATATTGGGTTTTTTTGTCTGCCAAACTAAACATTAACTAGGACTTAATGTCCACCATAAACTTAGTTACATAGTGGGTTGTGTATTCCCTTATCTAGGTGGAGCTGAGGTCATTACCATTCCCTTCCAGGTAGCGCTCCAAGGTTTCAGTAAAGGTTCTGGGACTCTCCAAGTCTGCACAAATTTGACTGAAGTGGTGAAATGAGACCACATTGTCCTTTGGGTTCCGCATCACATAGATCTGACAAGGCAACCACAGCTACGTTACTAATACTGCACAGAGCACAGTTCCTACATTAGCATGTGTGTAGTTTAGCTTCTGTCCACTGGTGGCAGCACTGTGCGTAATGTCATGTGCAACCTTGAAAGAACCTCAACAGTCATTAAGATTTCCTCCTGTTTACTTGTGTATAAGCCAGGCCTGATCAGTGTTGACACTACAACGAAGCTGTTCATGGATGGAGAGGAATGTATTCAAATTGATAATTACATACAATTTATGTTTGTTTGACAGGTTTGTGAGCATGTGACCCATTTCCTCTTCTCCTTTATCACTGCTTGTTACACTTTTTTGTGTTTTCTTATAATTCCTCCTATTTTATTATTCCCCTAAAGTGATTGTAATGGCTCTTTTTTTTTTTTTATCATTATTCATAGTGAAGTTGTTGCAGTATAGTATTTGCCATGGATCTATTCTATTAGTTCATCTTTGGCTCAATCTCTGAGCAAACATTAACAACAACCATGCTCTGTCACCTTTCCCTTCTTTTCCTTCAATTCCGGCGGCATGAGAGCAGGGCTGAGGTGGGAGTTGAAGAGCCGTGGAGAGGGTCGCAGAGAGTAATCTTGCCGACCCTCTGGGTACTCCAGCCACGGCATTTGCTCCATGTTGTTGGGGTAATCGTTGAGTCCACCGTCTAACTCACAGATTAAGATGACTATCTGTTGAGTCCACACGGTGCCTGTGATGACAAAGAGTGTTAAATTCTGACACGTCACCATAGCATCATCTAGAATCTGATCCAAAGAACAATAACGCATTAGTTCAGTCATCAAGGCTGAATATTTGACTCGCTTACCTGATTTTGGATAAGTGACGACAAAGATGTCACTGTCACGCACATGGAAGGTCTCAAGGGTATCAATGTGCTCAGTAGTAGTGGAACAACCGAAATTGTAGTTCTTGTATCTGCAGATGTACTCATCGATCCGCTCCATTTTACCTGTGATCCAGTTAAAACAAAATTAGGAATATTTGCAGAAAGAAAAAAGGACAGCGTCCCGCAACAACGTGCAATCAGAGGTGAGAACGAAAAATCAGAGCTGAGTTGAAACTCAGTCGGCTGCAGAGTGAAGTGCACTTTCAACCTTAGAATCTGTTTTTATTGCCACACTTCCTGGCAGCAGCAGCGTACTACGCTGCCCTCAGCAGGGAGACTGGGAAAATGAACATTCAGCAGCAAAAAGGAACACGAGCATGACCGGAACTAGCTGTGAGGTCAGAGTGAAAATAAAATCCTTTATGTAACGGTATAACTAAGAATCTCATTAGAAGTCGTGTGTTTGTACACAGTAGTGTCGGCGCTATCCGAGTGTTCATACTGTATATAAACAACCGCGGAGCTGAACGTTGCTCGATTAGGTAATAAAAACAACTCTAAACTGACAGCATTTGAGTAGAAGGTGGTATTTTATTTATACTTTTTCATTTATTTATTTATACATTACAAATTGTTCGGGGGTCCTAAACAGGAACGTGTTTCGTAATGATCTCATTGTCTCATTGTTTTATTCTCTATTATAAAATGTAACATTTGAAAAGAAAATTGGGTTGCTTTTAAAGATGTAATTGTGGTTCGTGCACACTAATGTCAGCACTCTGAGTGTTCATACTGTACAAATACAACCGAGAAGCTGAACGTTGCCTATACAAGGTTAAAAAAAAAAAACTTAAAACTGACAACAAAAACTTTTCTGAGTAGAAGGGTGGTATTTTATTTATACTTCTTTATTTATTCATACATTACAAATGGATCCAGGGTCCTAAACAGGAACGTGTTTCGTAGTGATGATCTCATTGTGTTTATCTCCCGTTTCTCCCGTTCTGCCTGTTCTCTTCTCAGTAGGTCATACATGTATTTATTGCCTTTGCAGGTAAGTATAATTTTTACGTTTGTTAGTAGTAATCATGGATCGAATTAATCATTGCTTAAATTACAGTGCAAGTATGTCAAACATATTCTATTTCGATAACAAGTGTTGTTAAAGTTACTAATGTGTTTTTATTTTTATTTGTTGCATAGCTTTCAGTGAAATTCCCCCCGGACCACAGCACCTAAGACCTTAAACAAGCTCCAGAAAACCCTGCAGGTGATCTTTGGATTTATAGGAATGGCACAATGATTGTAAGCATCTATGGTTCCTCTTTCTGCTCTGCTGAGTCCCAGATGAACTTGAGATCCATGTCAGCCATTCGCTCTTGAAATATTTGATCAAATCTTTCACTCTGGGCCACGGTAAAGACATTCTTCCAGTCACCAATCTTACCTGCACAGGGAAAACAATTTTTTTTTAACCTTATATGTGTCTATGTACAGGATCTGCAGCTAACTGGTTGCCTTACCTTTGCGTAAGAAGTCTCCATTTAGAATTTCTTTAGGCAGAAACCTATAGTTGGCTTTTTTGTCCTCTTTCATTGTCTTGAATAATGATTTGTGAACAACTTCCTTGATGGCTGCCTCACTTAGGTTCTTTCCTAAGAAACTGCAGATCTTAATCACGGCTGCCCTCAGATCCTAAGAGACATAAAAAGCAAATGGAAGTGAATTTAGCTCAAGTTTGGATGATGGATGAGCATGTTCCTTTAATACACAGCACTGAATGGATTTTAAAGTATCTGATATTGTGTAACGCATATCTTACCAAAACCATCTCCTCGTACGTCAGAAAGAGGATGTTGTACTGGTCTCTGGTGGCACACCATGCCCTGATGTGATCAAACCAGCGTCCTGCTCCAACTGTGTAATGACAATGTATTCCCTCATTTCAGCATTCCCTTAAAATCAACTGTGAAACCGGCTGTGAAGACATTCAAGTCACAGTCTCTTCATGTGGTCACAGTGGTACAAGGATGCAAAAACTGTTTTGAATATCAATCTTTATATATTTCTGTTTTAGTATTTTTGGCCAAACTAAACATTAACTGCGATTTAATTATCATTTGCAACTTCATAACACAGTGGATTGTGTATTTTGATTATCCAGGTGGAGCTGAGGTCGTTTACCGTTCCCTTCCAGGTAGCGCTCCAAGGTGTCACCGAAGGTTTTGGGATTCTCCAGCTCTGCACAAATTTGACTGAAGTGGTAAAATGAGACCACGGTGTCCTTTGGGTTCCGCATCACATAGATGATCTGACAAGGAAACCACATCTACGTTAGAATGTGTGTAGTATAGTTTCTGACCACTGGTGGCAGCACTGTGCACAATGCTGTGTGCAACCTGAATTGACCCCAACAGTCATTAAGATGATCACCTGCCCACACTGATGACCTTGCATTTTCTCTTAAACTGCAACCTCACTGGATCAGTGTCCAAAACCTGTGACTCGTTTAATAAATCATCAGCCTACACCATCTTGAACTCTAGGTCAAATTGTGAGAATTCTTTCTGAATCAGATTGATCTCATGAATGGGCAATTTAAACTTGGGTGCAGCCACAATTTACAGCAATCCTTAACTATCTCTTTCTCTGGTGTTTACTTGTCGCATACTTTTCAGGCCTGATCCTTGTCTAAACCAGAAGGAAGCCAAGCAGATGTTACTCATGGACCAATACACACAGGATGCCTCCACGGCTCAACATTGTCATTTAGCTTTCCAAGTGTCTGTGTTTGCCTCAATGTGGTGCAATCTCTGGGCAAACATTAACAACAACCATGCCCGGTCACCTTCCCCTTCTTTTCCTTCAGTTCCGGCGGCATGAGAGCAGGGCTGAGGTGGGAGATGAAGAGCCGTGGAGAGGGTCGCAGAGAGTAACCTGGCCGACCCGCTGGGTACTCCAGCCACGGCATTTGCTCCATGTTGTTGGGATAATCATTGAGTCCACCGTCTAACTCACAGATTAAGATGACTATCTGTTGAGTCCACACGGTGCCTGTGATAAGAATGAGCTTTATGTTCTGACACGTCACCACAGAATCATCCAGAGTCTGATCCAACGAACAAAAATGCATTAGTTCAGTCATCAAGGCTGAATATTTGACTCGCTTACCTGATTTTGGATAAGTGACGACAAAGATGTCACTGTCACGTACATGGAAGGTCTCAAGTGAATCAATGTGCTCAGCAGTAGTGGAACAACCAAAATTGTGGTTCTTGTATCTGCAGATGTAGTCATCGATCCGTTCCATATTACTTGTGATTCAGGTTAAAAAAAAAGAGAACAAAAAGGACAAAGACCCCGGAGAGAAGTCAGACCTGAGCTAATCCCGAGTTGTTATTCGTACAGGCCTTTAATCGGCTGGACAGTGGTTTGGACTTTCAACTTTAAATTTGTGTTAATGCCACACGTCCTGGCAGCAGGAGCGTACTATGTTGCCCTCAACAGGGTTACTTAAAACATGAACATACCAGTAAAAGGGACACAATCAGGTTTGCAACTTTGAGGTCAGGGTGAAAAACATATTCGCTATATAACCTTATTTCTAAGAAAGCTTCATTAGAACATTATCTACAGCAGGGGACACCAACAGTTAGACCGTGGTCCAAATCCAGGCTGCAATATGGTTGCATCCATCTCAAACTTGGACATCATAAAAAAGCCATTAACTGGTTATGTGGGGTGTATAGAGTTTAGGGTGGACATGTTTTATTCTTTATTAAAAAATGTAACATTTGAAAAGATAATGGGTTGCATTTATAGGTGTAATTGTGGTTAGTACACACTAATGTCAGCACTCTGAGTGTTCATACTGTACAAATACAACCGAGAAGCTGAACGTTGCCTACATAAGGTTAAAAAAAAATAACTGACAACAAAAAATGCTTTTCTGAGTGGAAGGGTGTTTTTTTATTTATACTTCTTTATTTATTCATACATTACAAATGGATCCAGGGTCCTAAACAGGAATGTGTTTCGTAATGATGATCTCATTGTGTTTATTTCCCCTATCACCCGTACTGCCTGTTGTCTTTTCAGTAGGTCATACATGTATTTATTGGCTTTGCAGGTAAATATGATTTTTGTTTGTTAGTTTGTTAGTAGTAATAATGGATATAATAAATCATTGCTTAAATTATAGTGCAAGTATGTCATACATTTTCTATTTCAATAACAAGTGTTGTTAAAGTTACTAATGTGTTTTTATTTTTATTTTTTGCATAGCTTTCAGTGAAATTCCCCCCGGACCACAGCATCTAAGACCTTAAACAAGCTCCAGAAAACCCTGCAGGTGATCTTTGGATTTCTAGGAATGGCACAATGATTGTAAGCATCTATGGTTCCTCTTTCTGCTCTGCTGAGTCCCAGATGAACTTGAGATCCATGTCAGCCCTTTGCTCCAGAAATGACAGTACCAGACTCTCCAGTGACTTCATCAGGTGGGACGTCAGCGCCAGGTCTGTAGTCGTTGAGGGTGCTGGGACGTGACTTCTTCGGGACTGGAACCAGGCAGGATGTCTTCCACAGCACCGGGACCTTTTCCAAGCTAAGGGTTAGGTTGAAGATACATTACATTACATTACGATCATTTGGCAGACGCTTTTATCCAAAGCGACTTACATTACATTACCACCTTTCGCAGAGGGGGGAGCAATTGAGGGTTCGGTGCCTTGCTCAGGGGCACCTCGGCAGGGGCTCGGACCCTCTGGTTCCCAGGCGGAAGCACTACCCACTGAGCCACTGCCTCCACTCCAAGATATAGTGCAGGACTCCACACAGCTGGCCTGCGCATACTTTCAGGACCCTTGGGCTGACTCCGTCGGGACCTGCAGCCTTACCGGGGCAGAGTCTGCACAGCTCTTTCCTGATCTGCTCTGCTGTGAAGAAGGGTGTGCCTGGTGTGGTGGAGGAGACAGAAGTGTTGTGTGATGTGGGGGGAGGCTGGTTGTGGCTGATACTGATGGGGGGAGGTTGGGTGTGGCTGATACTGATGGGGGGAGGCTGGGTGTGGCTGATGATGATGATTGGGGGGGCCGGGGGCTCAGTGGTCTCAGTGTTGGTGGGGGGAGGTGGTGCCAGGGGGAGGATAGCTGGTATTGTGTTGTTGTGGAGGAATGGTGGGGGAGGGGAATCAGCGTGGCTGGAGGGTTGAGGGGTGTCGATGGCTGACGAGCTGGCGGAGTGGTTAATGGGCCTCTCATCAAATCTATTGAAGAATAGGTTCAACTCGTTGGCCCACACCTGGTCCCCCTCTGTTGTTTGGCTACCGTCCACTTGTAGCCAGTGATGGTTTTCATGCCGCTCCACACCTCGCTCAGGTTGTTTTGCTGAAGCTTTCGCTCCAGCCCCCTCCTGTAGGTGTCCTTGCCCTGTTGGGGGCAGCCTCTGGACGCGCTTCATCTCCTCCCTATCCCCGACCCGGACGGCTCTCTTCTTCTCATTCAAGACAGCCATGATGTCTCTGGTCACCCAAGGTTTGTTGTTGGGGAAGCAGCATACAGTTTCTGTGGGAACAACACAGCTGTTGATGTACTCTGTTACACAGTCCGCGAGATCATCAATGTCCTCTCCATGCGAGTCACAAAGCACGTCCCAGTCGGTAACCTCAAAACAGCCCTGCAGCGCCTCTTCAGCCTCCCGTGACCATCTCCTCACTGTCCTTGTAGTCACAGGCTGACGCTGGATAAGAGGCTTGTACATGGGCTGCAGATGGACCAGGTTATGGTCGGACCTTCCCGGTGGTGGAAGGGCCACGGAGCTGTATGCCTCCTTAACATTGGCGTACAGCAGGTCCAGTGTTTTGTTGTCTCTGGTTGGACAGTCCACAAACTGCTTGAACATGGGAAGTGTCGCTGCCAGAGACAAGTGGTTGAAGTCCCCAGATATCGCGATGAAGGCGTCCGGGTGTTGATTTTGGAATCTTGCGACCGATGAGTGGATGATGTCACTCGCAATCGACGCGCTCGCCGAAGGAGGAATGTAAACAGACAACAGGACAACATGTGAGAACTCACGCGGCAAATAATACGGCCTAAGACTCACAGCGAGCAATTCAATGTCTGGGCTACACAACCGTTCTTTCACAGTGACATTTCCAGGATTACACCATTTGTTGTTAATGAAAATAGCAAGCCCACCACCTTTTCTCTTGCCACTCTCTCGGTGAATCCTGTCCGCCCGAACAGAATGGAAGCCGTCGACACGCACGTTAGAGTCCGGGATGTCCTCGTGGAGCCATGTCTCCGTGAAACACAATACACTGCTCTCGCGATACACCCGCTGCGTCCTCACCAAGACCGCTAACTCGTCCGTCTTGTTAGCCAGCGATCTTACGTTCCCCATGGTGATCAAAGGGAGACACGGTTTGTATCTCCGTTTCTTCTGTCGATGTTTCACCCCAGCCTTACATCTCCTTCTCAACTCCATGGGGATCTCAGGCTTTTCCTGTGCTAACGCGGTCGGATGAAGAGAAACCAGCTGGCTGCACGTGTCGACAAAGACTTCTCTGTAGTGTTGAGCAAAGACAGCCACACGGTTGAGAAGAAGTGTCCCAAAAAGCACTGTGCACAATGCTGTGTGCAACCTGAATTGACCCCAACAGTCACAGGTGTCAAACTCAAAGCCCGAATCCAGCCCGCCAAAATAAACGTCTACAAGCGCACATTGTCCATAACCTACATTTCCCACAACGCATGTCGATTTTGTGTCCCGCGAAGTGACGCCATCCTGCCACTAAAATGCAGCATTTACATATCAGCGTCAGATCAGCGTTTAACGACGGTGAATTTCCATGGATAGATTCTGTGATATTTTAGTAAATGATTCTTTCATGTAATCTCCATCTGTGAACGGCTTTCCGTACTTTACGATCTTCTCAAGTTGGTCTTCTTGATGGATTTGCTCTCCCCAGCAGTATCCAAATCTCTCTTTTATGTTCATTTCCAGCTAAGGTACTTTTCAGTAAATGCTGCGTGTTTGTTCTGGAAATGTCTTTGAACATTGTGCCTTTTTCTTCTCTTATTTGTTATAATTTTTCTTTAATTTCTCTCCATATACCAAGCACATTATTATTCATTATAATTATTTCTCTCAAGTGAGTGACAAGTTGTTATACTGTATTGTCATTATACTTTATTGCTGAAATTGGACTTGTTTTACTTAAGAAATTTCAGATTGTTCATAATATGTTTTGAAAAAGATAGTTAAATAAAAGTAAACATTTGCACTAAAACAAAGGGAAAAGTTGGAGTTGTCCATTTACATCCATTTATAGGTTATTTTGCTATGATTGTACTTCTCCTCCCCACTTGAGTTTTAATTGGCCTGAATATGGCCATGAACTAAAATGAGTTTGACACCCTTGTTTTAGATCATCACCTGCCCACACTTTACCTTGATCACTGATTACCTTGCATTTACTCTTTAGCTAGAACCTCACTGGATCAGTGTCCAAAACCTGTGAGTGGTAAATAAGTAAACTAGTAAATTATCAGCCCATAGCACCTTGAACTCCCAACTCCATATGCGAGAATTCCTTCTGAATCAGATTGATCTCATGAATGGGCAATTTAAGCTCAAGTGCAGCCACAATTTACAGGGATCCTTAATGATCTCTTTCTCTCGTGTTTACTTGTCGTGTACTTATCAGGCCTGATCCCCATGGCTCAACATTGTCAATTATCTTTACAAACGTCTGTGTTTGCCTCAATTTGGTGCAATCTCTGGGCAAACATGAACAGCAACCATGCCCGGTCACCTTTCCCTTCTTTTCCTTCAGTTCCTGCGGCATGAGAGCAGGGCTGAGGTGGGAGTTGAAGAGCCGTGGAGAGGGTCGCAGAGAGTAACCTGGCCGACCCTCTGGGTACTCCAGCCACGGCATTTGCTCCATGTTGTTGGGATAATCGCTGTGTCCGCCGTCTAACTCACAGATTAAGATGACTATCTGTTGAGTCCACACGGTGCCTGTGATAAGACAGAACATTTAGTTCTGGCACGTCCCCACAGAATCATCCAGAATCTGATCCAACAGACAAAAATGCACGAGTTGTCGTCAATGCTGAATATTTGACTCGCTTACCTGATTTTGGATAAGTGACGACAAAGATGTCACTGTCACGCATATGGAAGGTCTCAAGTGAATCAATGTGCTCAGCAGAAGCACCCATGGTAAGAACAAAATTGTAGTTCTTGTATCTGCAGATGTAGTCATCGATTTGCTCCATTTTACTTGTGATTCAGGTAAAACAAAATTAGGAATATTTGCAGAGAGAAAACAGGATCAAGTTCGTACGGACAGTCAGCCGGCTGGACATTGAAGTGGACTTTCAACTTTCACTAGGATGTTATTGCTTCACCTTGCAGGGTTACTGGGAACATGAACATATCAGTCAAAAGGAACATGATCAGGACCGGAACCAGCTGTGAGATCAAAGTGTGGTCTCGTGTCAGCACTATCTGAGTGTTCAGACTGTACAAATACAACCAAGGAGCTGAACCTGGCCTGTATTAGGTAAAAAACAACAACAACAAAACTTTTCTGAGGAGGAGAGTGGTATTTTAGTTGTATATATTTATTTATACATTACAAATTGTTTGAGGGTCCTAAACTGGAACGTGTTTTCATAGTGATGATCTCATTGTGTTTATTTCCCGTTTCACCCGTTTCACCCGTTTCACCTGTTCTCTTCTCAGTGGGTCATACATGTATTTATTGGCTTTGCAGGTAAATATGATTTTTATGTTTGTTAGTAGTAATAATGGATATAATAAATCATTGCTTAACTGAAAGTGCAAGTATGTCATACATATTCTATTTCAATAACAAGTGTTGTTAAAGTTACTAATGTGTTTTTATTTTTATTTGTTGCATAGCTTTCAGTCCCCCCCGGACCACAGCACCTAAGACCTTAAACAAGCTCCAGAAAACCCTGCAGGTGAGCTTTGGATTTCTAGGAATGGCACAATGATTGTAAGCATCTATGGTTCCTCTTTCTGCTCTGCTGAGTCCCAGATGATCTTAAGATCCATGTCAGCCATTTGCTCCTGAAATATTTGATCAAATCTTTCACTCTGGGCCACAGTGAAGACATTCTTCCAGTCACCAATCTTACCTGCACAGGGAAAACAAACCATTTAGCCTAATATTTGTCTATGTACAGGATCTGCAGCTAACTGGTTGCCTTACCTTTGCGTAAGAAGTCTCCACTTAGCCTCTCTTTAGGCACAAACCTATAGTTGGCTTTTTTGTCTTCCTTCATTATCTTGAATGTTGATTTGTGAACAACTTCCTTGATGGCTGCCTCACTTAGGTTCTTTCCTAAGAAACTGCAGATCTTAATCACGGCTGCCCTCAGATCCTAAGAGACATAAAAAGCAAATGGAAGTGAATTTAGCTCAAATTTGGATTATTGGTGACAATCTCCCTTTTAAAGTATCTGACATTGTGTAACGCATATCTTACCAAAACCATCTCCTCGTACGTCAGAAAGAGGATGTTGTACTGGTCTCTGGTGGCATTCCACGCCCTGATGTGATCAAACCAGCGTCCTGCTCCAACTGTGTAATGACAATGTATTCCCTCATTTCAGTATAAAATCAATGTTGAAACCGGCTGTGAAGACAAGTCGGTCTCTGTGTGGTCACAGTGGTACATGCATGCAAACACATTGCAGACTCAAACCTGTGGTCATGCCCACACTAAACTTGTAACCCTGCATTATTTATGGGGCCACCCCTGTTTGAGTAACTTATTGTATTGCTTTGGGTGAAAAATATATTGGCATGCCAAATAGAATGAGAATACATTTGACTAGTATACTGTGTGTATGTAAAGTATACAGTAGATGAGAGAACTAACTTGCATAAGATGATTTGAGTTTTCATTTAGTCAGTTTTAATCCAATATTGGGTTTTTTTGTCTGCCAAACTAAACATTAACTAGGACTTAATGTCCACCATAAACTTAGTTACATAGTGGGTTGTGTATTCCCTTATCTAGGTGGAGCTGAGGTCATTACCATTCCCTTCCAGGTAGCGCTCCAAGGTTTCAGTAAAGGTTCTGGGATTCTCCAAGTCTGCAAAAATTTGACTGAAGTGGTGAAATGAGACCACATTGTCCTTTGGGTTCCGCATCACATAGATGATCTGACAAGGCAACCACAGCTACGTTACTAATACTGCACAGAGCACAGTTCCTACATTAGCATGTGTGTAGTTTAGCTTCTGTCCACTGGTGGCAGCACTGTGCGTAATGTCATGTGCAACCTTGAAAGAACCTCAACAGTCATTAAGATTTCCTCCTGTTTACTTGTGTATAAGCCAGGCCTGATCAGTGTTGACACTACAACGAAGCTGTTCATGGATGGAGAGGAATATATTCATATTGATAATTACATACAATTCGTGCTTGTTTGACAAGTTTGTGAGCATGTGACCCATTTCCTCTTCTCCTTTATCACTGCTTGTTACACTTTTTTGTGTTTTCGTATAATTCCTCTTATTTTATTATTCCCCTAAAGTGATTGTAATGGCTCTTTTTTTTTTTTTTATCATTATTCATAGTGAAGTTGTTGCAGTATAGTATTTGCCACAGGATCTATTCTATTAGTTCATCTTTGGCTCAATCTCTGAGCAAACATTAACAACAACCATGCTCTGTCACCTTTCCCTTCTTTTCCTTCAGTTCCGGCGGCATGAGAGCAGGGCTGAGGTGAGAGTTGAAGAGCCGTGGAGAGGGTCGCAGAGAGTAATCTGGCCGACCCTCTGGGTACTCCAGCCACGGCATTTGCTCCATGTTGTTGGGGTAATCGTTGAGTCCACCGTCTAACTCACAAATTAAGATGACTATCTGTTGAGTCCACACGGTGCCTGTAATAAGAAAGTGCGTTAAATTGTGACACGTCACCACAGAATCATCCAGAGTCTGATCCAACGAACAATAATGCACGAGTTCAGTCGTCAATGCTGAAAATTTGACTCGTTTACCTGATTTTGGATAAGTGACGACAAAGATGTCACTGTCACGCACATGGAAGGTCTCAAGTGAATCAATGTGCTCAGCAGTAGTGGAACAACCGAAATTGTAGTTCTTGTATCTGCAGATGTACTCATCGATCCGCTCCATTTTACTTGTGATCCAGTCAAAACAAAATTAGGAATATTTGCAGAAAGAAAAAAGGACAGCGTCCCGCGACAACGTGCAATCAGAGGTGAGAACGAAAAATCAGAGCTGAGTTTAAACTCCGAGTTGTGACTCGTCAGTCGGCTGCAGAGTGAAGTGCACTTTCAACTTAAAATCTGTTTTTATTGCCACACTTCCTGGCAGCAGCAGCGTACTACGCTGCCCTCAGCAGGGAGACTGGGAAAATGAACATTCATCAGCAAAAAGGAACACGAGCATGACCGGAACTAGCTGTGAGGTCAGAGTGAAAATAAAATCCTTATTACTAAGAATCTCATTAGAAGTCGTGTGTTTGTACACACTAGTGTCGGCGCTATCGGAGTGTTCATACTGTATATAAACAACCGAGGAGCTGAACGTTGCTCGATTAGGTAATAAAAACAACTCTAAACTGACAGCCTTTGAATAGAAGGGTGGTATTTTATTTATACTTTTCATTCATTTATTTATACATTACAAATTGTTCGGGGGTCCTAAACAGGAACGTGTTTCGTAATGATCTCATTGCGTTATCTCCCGTTTCTCCCGTTCTGCCTGTTCTCTTCTCAGTAGGTCATACATGTATTTATTGCCTTTGCAGGTAAGTATAATTTTTACGTTTGTTAGTAGTAATCATGGATCGAATTAATCATTGCTTAAATTACAGTGCAAGTATGTCATACATATTCTATTTCGATAACAAGTGTTGTTAAAGTTACTAACGTGTTTTTATTTTTATTTGTTGCATAGCTTTCAGTGAAATTCCCCCCGGACCACAGCATCTCAGACCATAAACAAGCTCCAGAAAACCCTGCAGGTGAGCTTTGGATTTCTAGGAATGGCACAATGATTGTAAGCATTTATGGTTCCTCTTTCTGCTCTGCTGAGTCCCAGATGAACTTGAGATCCATGTCAGCCATTCGCTCTTGAAATATTTGATCAAATCTTTCACTCTGGGCCACGGTAAAGACATTCTTCCAGTCACCAATCTTACCTGCACAGGGAAAACAATTTTTTTTAACCTTATATGTGTCTATGTACAGGATCTGCAGCTAACTGGTTGCCTTACCTTTGCGTAAGAAGTCTCCACTTAGCCTCTCTTTAGGCGCAAACCTATAGTTGGCTTTTCTGTCCTCTTTCATCGTCTTGAATGATGATTTGTGAACAACTTCCTTGATGGCTGCCTCACTTAGGTTCTTTCCTAAGAAACTGCAGATCTTAATCACGGCTGCCCTCAGATCCTAAGAGACATAAAAAGCAAATGGAATGAATTTAGCTCAAGTTTGGATGATGGATGAGCATGTTCCTTTAATACACAGCACTGAATGGATTTTAAAGTATCTGACATTGTGTAACGCAGATCTTACCAAAACCATCTCCTCGTACGTCAGGAAGAGGATGTTGTACTGGTCTCTGGCGGCATTCCACACCCTGATGTGATCAAACCAGCATCCTGCTAGAACTGTGTAAAGACAATGTATTCCCTCATTTCAGCATTCCCTTAAAATCAACTGTGAAACCGGCTGTGAAGACATTCAAGGCACAGTCTCTTCATGTGGTCACAGTGGTACAAGGATGCAAAAACTGTTTTGAATATCAATCTTTATATATTTCTGTTTTAGTATTTTTGGCCAAACTAAAAATTAACTGCGATTTAATTATCCTTTGTAACTTCATAACACTGTGGATTGTGTATTTTGATTATCCAGGTGGAGCTGAGGTCGTTTACCGTTCCCTTCCAGGTAGCGCTCCAAGGTGTCACCGAAGGTTTTGGGATTCTCCAGCTCTGCACAAATTTGACTGAAGTGGTAAAATGAGACCACGGTGTCCTTTGGGTTCCGCATCACATAGATAATCTGACAAGGAAACCACATCTACGTTAGAATGTGTGTAGTATAGTTTCTGACCACTGGTGGCAGCACTGTGCACAATGCTGTGTGCAACCTGAATTGACCCCAACAGTCATTAAGATGATCACCTGCCCACACTGATGACCTTGCATTTTCTCTTAAACTGCAACCTCACTGGATCAGTGTCCAAAACCTGTGACTCGTTTAATAAATCATCAGCCTACACCATCTTGAACTCTAGGTCAAATTGTGAGAATTCTTTCTGAATCAGATTGATCTCATGAATGGGCAATTTAAACTTGGGTGCAGCCACAATTTACAGCAATCCTTAATTATCTCTTTCTCTGGTGTTTACTTGTCGCATACTTATCAGGCCTGATCCTTGTCTAAACCAGAAGGAAGCCAAGCAGAAGTTACTCATGGACCAATACACACAGGATGCCTCCACGGCTCAACATTGTCATTTAGCTTTCCAAGCGTCTGTGTTTGCCTCAATGTGGTGCAATCTCTGGGCAAACATGACCAACAACCATGCCCGGTCACCTTTCCCTTCTTTTCCTTCAGTTCCGGCGGCATGAGAGCAGGGCTGAGGTGGGAGTTGAAGAGCCGTGGAGAGGGTCGCAGAGAGTAACCTGGCCGACCCTCTGGGTACTCCAGCCACGGCATTTGCTCCATGTTGTTGGGATAATCATTGAGTCCACCGTCTAACTCGCAGATTAAGATGACTATCTGTTGAGTCCACACGGTGCCTGTGATAAGACAGAACATTTAGTTCTGGCACGTCCCCACAGAATCATCCAGAAGCCGATCCAACAGACAAAAATGCACGAGTTGTCGTCAAGGCTGAATTTTTGACTCGCTTACCTGATTTTGGATAAGTGACGACAAAGATGTCACTGTCACGCACATGGAAGGTCTCAAGTGAATCAATGTGCTCAGCAGAAGCACCCACGGTAAGAACAAAATTGTAGTTCTTGTATCTGCAGATGTAGTCATCGATTTGCTCCATTTTACTTGTGATTCAGGTAAAACAAAATTAGGAATATTTGCAGAGAGAAAACAGGATCAAGTTCGTACGGACAGTCAGCCGGCTGGACATTGAAGTGGACTTTCAACTTTCACTAGGATGTTATTGCTTCACCTTGCAGGGTTACTGGGAACATGAACATATCAGTCAAAAGGAACAAGATCAGGACCGGAACCAGCTGTGAGATCAAAGTGTGGTCTCGTGTCAGCACTATCTGAGTGTTCAGACTGTACAAATACAACCAAGGAGCTGAACCTGGCCTGTATTAGGTAAAAACTAACAACAACACAACGCTTTTCTGAGGAGGAGGGTGGTATTTTATTTGTATATATTTATTTATTTATACATTACAAATTGTTCGAGTGTCCTAAACAGGAACGTGTTTTTGTAGTGATGATCTCATTGTGTTTATTTCCAGTTTCACCTGTTCTGCATGTTATCTTCTCAGTAGGTCATACATTTATTTATTGCAGGTAAATATGATTTTTCTGTTTGTTAGTAGTAATAATGGATATAACAAATCATTGCTTAAATTAAAGTGCAAGTATGTCATACGTATTCTATTTCAATAACAAGTGTTGTTAAAGTTACTAATGTGTATTAATTTTATTTGTTGCATAGCTTTCAGTGAAATTCCCTCCCGGACTACAGCACCTAAGACCTTAAACAAGCTCCAGAAAACCCTGCAGGTGATCTTTGGATTTCTAGGAATGGCACAATGATTGTAAGCATCTATGGTTCCTCTTTCTGCTCTGCTGAGTCCCAGATGAACTTGAGATCCATGTCAGCCATTTGCTCCTGAAATATTTGATCAAATCTTTCACTCTGGGCCACGCTGAAGACATTCTTCCAGTCACCAATCTTACCTGCACAGGGAAAACAAGCCATTTAGCCTAATATTTGTCTATGTACAGGATCTGCAGCTAACTGGTTGCCTTACCTTTGCGTAAGAAGTCTCCACTTAGCCTTTCTTTAGGCACAAACCTATAGTTGGCTTTTTTGTCTTCCTTCATTATCTTGAATGTTGATTTGTGAACAACTTCCTTGATGGCTGCCTCACTTAGGTTCTTTCCTAAGAAACTGCAGATCTTAATCACGGCTGCCCTCAGATCCTAAGAGACATAAAAAGCAAACAATTGAATTTAGTTCAAGTTTGGATGATGGAGGAGCATTTCCCTTTAATACACAGCACTGAATGGATTTGAAAGTATCTGACATCTTGTAATGCAGATCTTACCAAAACCATCTCCTCGTACGTCAGGAAGAGGATGTTGTACTGGTCTCTGGTGTCATTCCACGCCCTGATGTGATCAAACCAGCGTCCTGCTAGAACTGTGTAAAGACAATGTATTCCCTCATTTCAGCATTTCCATAAAATCAACTGTGAAACCGGCTGTGAAGACATTCAAGTCACAGTCTCTTCATGTGGTCACAGTGGTACAAGGATGCAAAAACTGTTTTGCATATCAATCTTTATATATTTCTGTTTTAGTATTTTTGGCCAAACTAAAAATTAACTAGGATTAAATTTCCATTTGTAACTTCATAACACAGTGGATTGTGTATTTTGATTATCCAGGTGGAGCTGAGGTCGTTTACCGTTCCCTTCCAGATAGCGCTCCAAGGTGTCACCAAAGGTTTTGGGATTCTCCAGATCTGCACAAATTTGACTGAAGTGGTAAAATGAGACGACGGTGTCCTTTGGGTTCCGCATCACATAGATGATCTGACAAGGAAACCACAGTTACATTAGAATGTGTGTAGTATAGTTTCTGATTACTGGTGGCTGCACTGTGCACATGCTTTGTGCAACCTGTATTGACCCCAACAGTCACAGGTGTCAAACTCAAAGCCCGAATCCAGCCCGCCAAAATAAACGTCTACAAGCGCACATTGTCCATAACCTACATTTCCCACAACGCATGTCGATTTTGTGTCCTGCGAAGTGACGCCATCCTGCCACTAAAATGCAGCGTTTACATATCAGCGTCAGATCAGCGTTTAACGACGGTGAATTTCCATGGATAGATTCTGTGATATTTTAGTAAATGATTCTTTCATGTAATCTCCATCTGTGAACGGCTTTCCGTACTTTACGATCTTCTCAAGTTGGTCTTCTTGATGGATTTGCTCTCCCCAGCAGTATCCAAATCTCTCTTTTATGTTCATTTTCAGCTAAGGTACTTTTCAGTAAATGCTGCGTGTTTGTTCTGGAAATGTCTTTGAACATTGTGCCTTTTTCTTCTCTTATTTGTTATAATTTTTCTTTAATTTCTCTCCATATACCAAGCACATTATTATTCATTATAATTATTTCTCTCAAGTGAGTGACAAGTTGTTATACTGTATTGTCATTATACTTTATTGCTGAAATTGGACTTGTTTTACTTAAGAAATTTCAGATTGTTCATAATATGTTTTGAAAAAGATAGTTAAATAAAAGTAAACATTTGCACTAAAACAAAGGGAAAAGTTGGAGTTGTCCATTTACATCCATTTATAGGTTATTTTGCTTTGATTGTACTTCTCCTCCCCACTTGAGTTTTAATTGGCCTGAATATGGCCATGAACTAAAATGAGTTTGACACCCTTGTTTTAGATCATCACCTGCCCACACTTTACCTTGATCACTGATTACCTTGCATTTACTCTTTAGCTAGAACCTCACTGGATCAGTGTCCAAAACCTGTGAGTGGTAAATAAGTAAACTAGTAAATTATCAGCCCATAGCACCTTGAACTCCCAACTCCAAATGCGAGAATTCCTTCTGAATCAGATTGATCTCATGAATGGGCAATTTAAGCTCAAGTGCAGCCACAATTTACAGGGATCCTTAATGATCTCTTTCTCTCGTGTTTACTTGTCGTGTACTTATCAGGCCTGATCCCCATGGCTCAACATTGTCAATTATCTTTACAAACGTCTGTGTTTGCCTCAATTTGGTGCAATCTCGGAGCAAACATGAACAGCAACCATGCCCGGTCACCTTTCCCTTCTTTTCCTTCAGTTCCTGCGGCATGAGAGCAGGGCTGAGGTGGGAGTTGAAGAGCCGTGGAGAGGGTCGCAGAGAGTAACCTGGCCGACCCTCTGGGTACTCCAGCCACGGCATTTGCTCCATGTTGTTGGGATAATCGCTGTGTCCGCCGTCTAACTCACAGATTAAGATGACTATCTGTTGAGTCCACACGGTGCCTGTGATAAGACAGAACATTTAGTTCTGGCACGTCCCCACAGAATCATCCAGAAGCCGATCTAACAGACAAAAATGCACGAGTTGTCGTAAATGCTGAATTTTTGACTCGCTTACCTGATTTTGACTCGCTTACCTGATTTTGGATGCGTGACAGTGACAAAGATGTCACTGTCACGCATATGGAAGGTCTCAAGTGAATCAATGTGCTCAGCAGAAGCACCCATGGTAAGAACAAAATTGTAGTTCTTGTATCTGCAGATGTAGTCATCGATTTGCTCCATTTTACTTGTGATTCAGGTAAAACAAAATTAGGAATATTTGCAGAGAGAAAACAGGATCAAGTTCGTACGGACAGTCAGCCGGCTGGACATTGAAGTGGACTTTCAACTTTCACTAGGATGTTATTGCTTCACCTTGCAGGGTTACTGGGAACATGAACATATCAGTCAAAAGGAACAAGATCAGGACCGGAACCAGCTGTGAGATCAAAGTGTGGTCTCGTGTCAGCACTATCTGAGTGTTCAGACTGTACAAATACAACCAAGGAGCTGAACCTGGCCTGTATTAGGTAAAAAACAACAACAACAAAACTTTTCTGAGGAGGAGAGTGGTATTTTAGTTGTATATATTTATTTATACATTACAAATTGTTTGAGGGTCCTAAACTGGAACGTGTTTTCATAGTGATGATCTCATTGTGTTTATTTCCCGTTTCACCCGTTTCACCTGTTCCCTTCTCAGTGGGTCATACATGTATTTATTGGCTTTGCAGGTAAATATGATTTTTCTGTTTGTTAGTAGTAATAATGGATATAATAAATCATTGCTTAACTGAAAGTGCAAGTATGTCATACATATTCTATTTCAATAACAAGTGTTGTTAAAGTTACTAATGTGTTTTTATTTTTATTTGTTGCATAGCTTTCAGTGAAATTCCCCCCCGGACCACAGCACCTAAGACCTTAAACAAGCTCCAGAAAACCCTGCAGGTGAGCTTTGGATTTCTAGGAATGGCACAATGATTGTAAGCATCTATGGTTCCTCTTTCTGCTCTGCTGAGTCCCAGATGATCTTAAGATCCATGTCAGCCATTTGCTCCTGAAATATTTGATCAAATCTTTCACTCTGGGCCACGCTGAAGACATTCTTCCAGTCACCAATCTTACCTGCACAGGGAAAACAAACCATTTAGCCTAATATTTGTCTATGTACAGGATCTGCAGCTAACTGGTTGCCTTACCTTTGCGTAAGAAGTCTCCACTTAGCCTCTCTTTAGGCACAAACCTATAGTTGGCTTTTTTGTCTTCCTTCATTATCTTGAATGTTGATTTGTGAACAACTTCCTTGATGGCTGCCTCACTTAGGTTCTTTCCTAAGAAACTGCAGATCTTAATCACGGCTGCCCTCAGATCCTAAGAGACATAAAAAGCAAATGGAAGTGAATTTAGCTCAAATTTGGATTATTGGTGACAATCTCCCTTTTAAAGTATCTGACATTGTGTAACGCATATCTTACCAAAACCATCTCCTCGTACGTCAGAAAGAGGATGTTGTACTGGTCTCTGGTGGCATTCCACGCCCTGATGTGATCAAACCAGCGTCCTGCTCCAACTGTGTAATGACAATGTATTCCCTCATTTCAGTATAAAATCAATGTTGAAACCGGCTGTGAAGACAAGTCGGTCTCTGTGTGGTCACAGTGGTACATGCATGCAAACACATTGCAGACTCAAACCTGTGGTCATGCCCACACTAAACTTGTAACCCTGCATTATTTATGGGGCCACCCCTGTTTGAGTAACTTATTGTATTGCTTTGGGTGAAAAATATATTGGCATGCCAAAAAGAATGAGAATACATTTGACTAGTATACTGTGTGTATGTAAAGTATACAGTAGATGAGAGAACTAACTTGCATAAGATGATTTGAGTTTTCATTTAGTCAGTTTTAATCCAATATTGGGTTTTTTTGTCTGCCAAACTAAACATTAACTAGGACTTAATGTCCACCATAAACTTAGTTACATAGTGGGTTGTGTATTCCCTTATCTAGGTGGAGCTGAGGTCATTACCATTCCCTTCCAGGTAGCGCTCCAAGGTTTCAGTAAAGGTTCTGGGATTCTCCAAGTCTGCAAAAATTTGACTGAAGTGGTGAAATGAGACCACATTGTCCTTTGGGTTCCGCATCACATAGATGATCTGACAAGGCAACCACAGCTACGTTACTAATACTGCACAGAGCACAGTTCCTACATTAGCATGTGTGTAGTATAGCTTCTGTCCACTGGTGGCAGCACTGTGCGTAATATCATGTGCAACCTTGAAAGAACCTCAACAGTCAGTAAGATTTCCTCCTGTTTACTTGTGTATAAGCCAGGCCTGATCAGTGTTGACACTACAACGAAGCTGTTCATGGATGGAGAGGAATATATTCATATTGATAATTACATACAATTCGTGCTTGTTTGACAAGTTTGTGAGCATGTGACCCATTTCCTCTTCTCCTTTATCACTGCTTGTTACACTTTTTTGTGTTTTCGTATAATTCCTCTTATTTTATTATTCCCCTAAAGTGATTGTAATGGCTCTTTTTTTTTTTTTTTATCATTATTCATAGTGAAGTTGTTGCAGTATAGTATTTGCCATGGATCTATTCTATTAGTTCATCTTTGGCTCAATCTCTGAGCAAACATTAACAACAACCATGCTCTGTCACCTTTCCCTTCTTTTCCTTCAGTTCCGGCGGCATGAGAGCAGGGCTGAGGTGAGAGTTGAAGAGCCGTGGAGAGGGTCGCAGAGAGTAATCTGGCCGACCCTCTGGGTACTCCAGCCACGGCATTTGCTCCATGTTGTTGGGGTAATCGTTGAGTCCACCGTCTAACTCACAGATTAAGATGACTATCTGTTGAGTCCACACGGTGCCTGTGATAAGAAAGTGCGTTAAATTGTGACACGTCACCACAGAATCATCCAGAGTCTGATCCAACGAACAATAATGCACGAGTTCAGTCGTCAATGCTGAAAATTTGACTCGTTTACCTGATTTTGGATAAGTGACGACAAAGATGTCACTGTCACGCACATGGAAGGTCTCAAGTGAATCAATGTGCTCAGCAGTAGTGGAACAACCGAAATTGTAGTTCTTGTATCTGCAGATGTACTCATCGATCCGCTCCATTTTACTTGTGATCCAGTCAAAACAAAATTAGGAATATTTGCAGAAAGAAAAAAGGACAGCGTCCCGCGACAACGTGCAATCAGAGGTGAGAACGAAAAATCAGAGCTGAGTTTAAACTCCGAGTTGTGACTCGTCAGTCGGCTGCAGAGTGAAGTGCACTTTCAACTTAAAATCTGTTTTTATTGCCACACTTCCTGGCAGCAGCAGCGTACTACGCTGCCCTCAGCAGGGAGACTGGGAAAATGAACATTCATCAGCAAAAAGGAACACGAGCATGACCGGAACTAGCTGTGAGGTCAGAGTGAAAATAAAATCCTTCATGTAACGTTATTACTAAGAATCTCATTAGAAGTCGTGTGTTTGTACACACTAGTGTCGGCGCTATCGGAGTGTTCATACTGTATATAAACAACCGAGGAGCTGAACGTTGCTCGATTAGGTAATAAAAACAACTCTAAACTGACAGCCTTTGAATAGAAGGGTGGTATTTTATTTATACTTATTCATTCATTTATTTATACATTACAAATTGTTCGGGGGTCCTAAACAGGAACGTGTTTCGTAATGATCTCATTGTGTTTATCTCCCGTTTCTCCCGTTCTGCCTGTTCTCTTCTCAGTGGGTCATACATGTATTTATTGCCTTTGCAGGTAAGTATAATTTTTACGTTTGTTAGTAGTAATCATGGATCGAATTAATCATTGCTTAAATTACAGTGCAAGTATGTCATACATATTCTATTTCGATAACAAGTGTTGTTAAAGTTACTAACGTGTTTTTATTTTTATTTGTTGCATAGCTTTCAGTGAAATTCCCCCCGGACCACAGCATCTCAGACCATAAACAAGCTCCAGAAAACCCTGCAGGTGAGCTTTGGATTTCTACGAATGGCACAATGATTGTAAGCATTTATGGTTCCTCTTTCTGCTCTGCTGAGTCCCAGATGAACTTGAGATCCATGTCAGCCATTTGCTCCTGAAATATTTGATCAAATCTTTCACTCTGGGCCACGGTAAAGACATTCTTCCAGTCACCAATCTTACCTGCACAGGGAAAACAATTTTTTTTAACCTTATATGTGTCTATGTACAGGATCTGCAGCTAACTGGTTGCCTTACCTTTGCGTAAGAAGTCTCCACTTAGCCTCTCTTTAGGCGCAAACCTATAGTTGGCTTTTCTGTCCTCTTTCATCGTCTTGAATGATGATTTGTGAACAACTTCCTTGATGGCTGCCTCACTTAGGTTCTTTCCTAAGAAACTGCAGATCTTAATCACGGCTGCCCTCAGATCCTAAGAGACATAAAAAGCAAATGGAATGAATTTAGCTCAAGTTTGGATGATGGATGAGCATGTCCCTTTAATACACAGCACTGAATGGATTTTAAAGTATCTGACATTGTGTAACGCAGATCTTACCAAAACCATCTCCTCGTACGTCAGGAAGAGGATGTTGTACTGGTCTCTGGCGGCATTCCACACCCTGATGTGATCAAACCAGCATCCTGCTAGAACTGTGTAAAGACAATGTATTCCCTCATTTCAGCATTCCCTTAAAATCAACTGTGAAACCGGCTGTGAAGACATTCAAGGCACAGTCTCTTCATGTGGTCACAGTGGTACAAGGATGCAAAAACTGTTTTGAATATCAATCTTTATATATTTCTGTTTTAGTATTTTTGGCCAAACTAAAAATTAACTGCGATTTAATTATCCTTTGTAACTTCATAACACTGTGGATTGTGGATTTTGATTATCCAGGTGGAGCTGAGGTCGTTTACCGTTCCCTTCCAGGTAGCGCTCCAAGGTGTCACCGAAGGTTTTGGGATTCTCCAGCTCTGCACAAATTTGACTGAAGTGGTAAAATGAGACCACGGTGTCCTTTGGGTTCCGCATCACATAGATGATCTGACAAGGAAACCACATCTACGTTAGAATGTGTGTAGTATAGTTTCTGACCACTGGTGGCAGCACTGTGCACAATGCTGTGTGCAACCTGAATTGACCCCAACAGTCATTAAGATGATCACCTGCCCACACTGATGACCTTGCATTTTCTCTTAAACTGCAACCTCACTGGATCAGTGTCCAAAACCTGTGACTCGTTTAATAAATCATCAGCCTACACCATCTTGAACTCTAGGTCAAATTGTGAGAATTCTTTCTGAATCAGATTGATCTCATGAATGGGCAATTTAAACTTGGGTGCAGCCACAATTTACAGCAATCCTTAACTATCTCTTTCTCTGGTGTTTACTTGTCGCATACTTATCAGGCCTGATCCGTGTCTAAACCAGAAGGAAGCCAAGCAGAAGTTACTCATGGACCAAAACACACAGGATGCCTCCACGGCTCAACATTGTCATTTAGCTTTCCAAGCGTCTGTGTTTGCCTCAATGTGGTGCAATCTCTGGGCAAACATGACCAACAACCATGCCCGGTCACCTTTCCCTTCTTTTCCTTCAGTTCCGGCGGCATGAGAGCAGGGCTGAGGTGGGAGTTGAAGAGCCGTGGAGAGGGTCGCAGAGAGTAACCTGGCCGACCCTCTGGGTACTCCAGCCACGGCATTTGCTCCATGTTGTTGGGATAATCATTGAGTCCACCGTCTAACTCGCAGATTAAGATGACTATCTGTTGAGTCCACACGGTGCCTGTGATAAGACAGAACATTTAGTTCTGGCACGTCCCCACAGAATCATCCAGAAGCCGATCCAACAGACAAAAATGCACGAGTTGTCGTCAAGGCTGAATTTTTGACTCGCTTACCTGATTTTGGATAAGTGACGACAAAGATGTCACTGTCACGCACATGGAAGGTCTCAAGTGAATCAATGTGCTCAGCAGAAGCACCCACGGTAAGAACAAAATTGTAGTTCTTGTATCTGCAGATGTAGTCATCGATTTGCTCCATTTTACTTGTGATTCAGGTAAAACAAAATTAGGAATATTTGCACAGAGAAAACAGGATCAAGTTCGTACGGACAGTCAGCCGGCTGGACATTGAAGTGGACTTTCAACTTTAACTAGGATGTTATTGCTTCACCTTGCAGGGTTACTGGGAACATGAACATATCAGTCAAAAGGAACATGATCAGGACCGGAACCAGCTGTGAGATCAAAGTGTGGTCTCGTGTCAGCACTATCTGAGTGTTCAGACTGTACAAATACAACCAAGGAGCTGAACCTGGCCTGTATTAGGTAAAAACTAACAACAACACAACGCTTTTCTGAGGAGGAGAGTGGTATTTTATTTGTATATATTTATTTATTTATACATTACAAATTGTTCGAGTGTCCTAAACAGGAACGTGTTTTTGTAGTGATGATCTCATTGTGTTTATTTCCAGTTTCACCTTTTCTGCATGTTATCTTCTCAGTAGGTCATACATTTATTTATTGCAGGTAAATATGATTTTTCTGTTTGTTAGTAGTAATAATGGATATAACAAATCATTGCTTAAATTAAAGTGCAAGTATGTCATACGTATTCTATTTCAATAACAAGTGTTGTTAAAGTTACTAATGTGTATTAATTTTATTTGTTGCATAGCTTTCAGTGAAATTCCCTCCCGGACTACAGCACCTAAGACCTTAAACAAGCTCCAGAAAACCCTGCAGGTGATCTTTGGATTTCTAGGAATGGCACAATGATTGTAAGCATCTATGGTTCCTCTTTCTGCTCTGCTGAGTCCCAGATGAACTTGAGATCCATGTCAGCCATTCGCTCCTGAAATATTTGATCAAATCTTTCACTCTGGGCCACGCTGAAGACATTCTTCCAGTCACCAATCTTACCTGCACAGGGAAAACAAGCCATTTAGTCTAATATGTGTCTATGTACAGGATCTGCAGCTAACTGGTTGCCTTACCTTTGCGTAAGAAGTCTCCACTTAGCCTCTCTTTAGGCACAAACCTATAGTTGGCTTTTTTGTCTTCCTTCATTATCTTGAATGTTGATTTGTGAACAACTTCCTTGATGGCTGCCTCACTTAGGTTCTTTCCTAAGAAACTGCAGATCTTAATCACGGCTGCCCTCAGATCCTAAGAGACATAAAAAGCAAACAATTGAATTTAGTTCAAGTTTGGATGATGGATGAGCATGTCCCTTTTATACACAGCACTGAATGGATTTGAAAGTATCTGACATCTTGTAATGCAGATCTTACCAAAACCATCTCCTCGTACGTCAGGAAGAGGATGTTGTACTGGTCTCTGGTGTCATTCCACGCCCTGATGTGATCAAACCAGCGTCCTGCTAGAACTGTGTAAAGACAATGTATTCCCTCATTTCAGCATTTCCATAAAATCAACTGTGAAACCGGCTGTGAAGACATTCAAGTCACAGTCTCTTCATTTGGTCACAGTGGTACAAGGATGCAAAAACTGTTTTGCATATCAATCTTTATATATTTTTTGTTTTTGTTTGTTTCTCAAACTAAACATTAACTAGTATTAAATTTCCATTTGTAACTTCATAACACAGTGGATTGTGTATTTTGATTATCCAGGTGGAGCTGAGGTCGTTTACCGTTCCCTTCCAGGTAGCGCTCCAAGGTGTCACCAAAGGTTTTGGGATTCTCCAGATCTGCACAAATTTGACTGAAGTGGTAAAATGAGACGACGGTGTCCTTTGGGTTCCGCATCACATAGATGATCTGACAAGGAAACCACATCTACATTAGAATGTGTGTAGTATAGTTTCTGATTACTGGTGGCTGCACTGTGCACATGCTGTGTGCAACCTGTATTGACCCCAACAGTCACAGGTGTCAAACTCAAAGCCCGAATCTGGCCCGCCATGTGATTTTATGTGGCCCGCGAAGGCAAAATAATCGCTACAAGCGCACATTGTCCGTAACCTACATTTCCCACAACGCATGTCGATTTTGTGTCCCGCGAAGTGACGCCATCCCGCCATTAAATGCAGCATTTACATATCAGCGTCAGATCAGCGTTTAAAGAGGGTGAATTTCCATGGATAGATTCTCTGATATTTTAGTAAATGATTCTTTCATGTAATCTCCGTCTGTGAACGGCGTTCCGTTCTTTACGATCTTCTCAAGTTGGTCTTCTTGATCGATTTGCTCTCCCCAGCTTTCCACAGCAGTATCCAAATCTCTCTTTTATGTTCATTTCCAGCTTGATACTTTTCAGTAAATGCTGCGTGTTTGTTCTGGAAATGTCTTTGAACATTTTACCTTTTTCTTCTCTTATTTGTTAAAATTTGTTTTACTTGAAAAAGATAGTTAAATAAAAGTAAACATTTGCACTAAAACATAGGGAAAAGTTGGAGTTGTCCATTGACATCCATTTATAGGTTATTTTGCTATGATTGTACTTCTCCTCCCCACTTGAGTTTTAATTGGCCTGAATATGGCCATGAACTAAAATGAGTTTGACACCCTTGTTTTAGATCATCACCTGCCCACACTTTACCTTGATCACTGATTACCTTGCATTTACTCTTTAGCTAGAACCTCACTGGATCAGTGTCCAAAACCTGTGAGTGGTAAATTAGTAAACTAGTAAATTATCAGCCCATAGCACCTTGAACTCCAAACTCCAAATGCGAGAATTCCTTCTGAATCAGATTGATCTCATGAATGGGCAATTTAAGCTCAAGTGCAGCCACAATTTACAGGGATCCTTAATGATCTCTTTCTCTCGTGTTTACTTGTCGCGTACTTATCAGGCCTGATCCTTGTCAAAGCCAGAAGGGAGCCAAGCAGAAATTACCCATGGAACAATACACACAGGTTGCCTCCATGGCTCAACATTGTCATTTATCTTTACAAACGTCTGTGTTAGCCTCAATTTGGTGCAATCTCTGAGCAAACATGAACAACAATTATGCCCTGTCACCTTTCCCTTCTTTTCCTTCAGTTCCTGAGGCATGAGAGCAGGGCTGAGGTGGGAGATGAAGAGCCGTGGAGAGGGTCGCCGAGAGTAATCTAGCCGACCCTCTGGGTACTCCAGCCACGGCATTTGCTCCATGTTGTTGGGATAATCATTGTGTCCCCCGTCTAACTCACAGATTAAGATGACTATCTGTTGAGTCCACACGCTGCCTGTGATAAGAAAGAGTGTTAAATTCTGACACATCACCATAGCATCATCCAGAGTCTGATCCAACGAACAAAAATGCATTAGTTCAGTCATCAAGGCTGAATATTTGACTCGCTTACCTGATTTTGGATAAGTGACGACAAAGATGTCACTGTCACGCACATGGAAGGTCTCAAGTGAATCGATGTGCTCAGCAGAAGTGGCAGTAAGAAAATTGTTGTTCTTGTATCTGCAGATGTAGTCAACGATCCGTTCCATATTACTTGTGATTCAGGTTAAAAAAAGAGAACAAAAAGGACAAAGACCCCAGAGAAGGTCAAGCTAAAGTTACCGTGGCAATAGTGTGCAAACAGAGGTGAGATCGAAAAATCAGACCTGAGCTTAAACCCCGAGTTGTGATTGGTACAGGCCTTTAATCGGCTGGACAGAGGTTTGGACTTTCAACTTTAAATTTGTATTTAATGTCACACCTCCTGGCAGCAGCGTTCTATGTTGCCCTCAACAGGGATACTTGAAACATGAACACACCAGTTAAAGGGACACGATCAGGATTGCAACTTTGAGGTCAGAGTTAAAAAATGATAATCTGTTATCTAACCTTATTACTAAGAAACCCTTTACTGGTTATGTGGAGGGATATAGAGTTTAGGGTGGAATTAATTGTTTTATTCTCTATTAAAAAATTAAACATTTGAAAAGGTAATGGGTGCTGTTTATAGGTGTAACTGTGGTTTAACTTTGGCCCTGATCGCAATCAACCTAAATGGCCATGAATGTGACTCCTTCCCTAACCTACCGACTCAAAGACCCAGCACACATAAAGACAAAACAGACAAATTAACCCTGTGTATTTATTTTATAACAAGCGTTATGGTACATATTGAGGAGGCACAATGGGGAAGCGGTGGATCAGTGGGTAGAGCTTCCGCTTGTGAACTGGAGGGTCGCCGGTTCGAGTCCCTGCCGAGGTGCCCCTGGGCAAGGCACCAAACCCTCAATTGCTCCCCCCTCTGTGAAGGGTGGTAATGGTAATGTATTGTAATGTAAGTCGCTTTGGATCTGCCAAATGCTCTTAATGTAATGTAATGGTACAAATGTAGCAGGAAAGCAAAATCAATCAGCTCTGTATAAGAGCTACAGAGACGTCTCATGTGGTCAAACACACACACTGAGGGATTTACAGACAAGCAGCAAATTATTCAATAAGAAAACCAGGGGGCAAAATCAGTAAAGACTTTTAGTGTTTCGTACTGCTTTTCTTTGGGAATCTAAAAGACCAAAATTTCATCAGCCAGATTCTTTCTTTACTTTTCTTCATTTCTCTCACCTCTGCATAAAATGGTTTCTCCAGGACAATTTGGTTCTTCTCTGATGTCAGCAGGCCTTCACACAGGGAGTCATGGATCTTCTGCCATGAGTCCATCTCTGAATGCCAAAGTGCAGCTCTGGCTCTGAGGAACTGCGACACTTCACTCCCACAGCCTTTGGCCAGACTGATGCTGTCTTTACAGATGAAGAAGATGTCCATGCCGAGGAAGAGAGCATTGAGGGCAATGAAACCTGCTCGTGCTGACCTGGTGAGAGCAAGTGGCCCTTTGGCTACTACCCGTCCAACATCTGGGATGTCTGAGGCCACCTTGGACACGTTACGGAAGGCTTTACCTTCCTGGACTGCCAACTTCATGGCCCTTGCCATCACCTCTTCTTTTTTCAACATCCTAACAGCAGAAGCAGCATCAACAATGGAATCGGTGCCCTTTCCAGTTGTATTGATGATATGATTGGACACCTCCTCCAGACAATTCTGAAGAACATCCACATCCTTCATGAAGCTCTGGAGAACTTCATTGGCTTTCTTTTGATGCTTCATATTGACTCCGATCTCTGTGGCTGCTGTGACTGCGCTGTTGACTCCGCTGGTAATTCCCATGGTAACACCAGTCAATGTCAGAGCGAGAGACACGCCAGCTGTTACAGGAATCAATGTCAAGCCAATAATGGAAAGCACACCTGCAACTGCCCCCACTGAGCTGCCAGCCACACTGGAGATCTTTGCCCCCTTCTTCATGTTGTCCAGCTGAACGGCGTTCTCCTCTACCTCCTTCATAAACTGCTGCATTGTGGGCTGTCGCTCACTGAACTCTTTGATGAAGCCGGTACAGGAGACTTCCTGGAACAAGAACACCAACCTAAAGTGCTCATCCATCCTGAAGAAGACCAAAAAAAAAAGAACAAATGAGGTTATAAGAAGTCAAGAGGATATTCTCATATGTGAGTTGTGAGTTGTTTTTTGTTTTGCAGGATTACGAAAAGTGTTATTATTGACAATTATTTTTTGCACAATGTATCCTCATATTACCTGATTTTAACAAGTTGGTTGATGTGACTCTGCATCGTTTGTATGTCCTCTTCTGACAAATCTTCATTGAGCTCAACCTCTGTTGTTTGAATCTTCTGGGAAGAGTTGTGAGTGACAGAGCTACAAGAGAACCAAAAAAACAGAAATTGTCATTATGATGTACACATAAAAGTAGAGTGTCACTAACTGGCAAGTTACCTTTTCTCCATCTTCTCACAAATCATCTGGGTTGTGTGTATGTATTTGTCCAGTTGATAATTCAGCACTTCCACGTTGTGAAGGCTGGGTTTGAAGAAAACCTTTGCATCCCTCTTAAACTGCAGGAGGAGCGGGCAGACCAGGCGAGCAGCTGTAATGACGTCCTGCACATGTTGAATGCTGATCTCTTGGGGCAGCTTGACCACCTGGTTCATCTCTGTGACCACATGCAGCGAGGTGACGGCCAGCCTCTCCACAGCATCCAGGAAGTCATCCAACTTCTCCAGGCCTTCCAGAGTGCCTGTCACCACTGCAGCCAGCTCTTTCTCCAGCTCTGCACGCCTGCTGTCTGCAGAGGTAAATTTGCTCTTCATGTACTCCCGGAAAGCCTCACCTTTGTTCTCTGACTTATTAACATGGCTGAGGCTTAAGTCGATTTTATCAGCCCTGTGTTTGATGTCTATCATCATGTCCAACTCCTTCTCCCTCCAAAGTATCCACATGGAGAGGCAGTTACAGAAGCTTCTCACAGTGTCAATGTAGCTGAGGGTGTCTGAGGTGTATGAACACAAAGCCTCCTGTAGTTCCTCTCTGTAACACAAAACAACAATGATGTTTGCTCCAAGATGTCAAAAGACCATTTTTTTATTTTGTTGAATGCTGGCTTTTATTTTCAGGGCGCCAATATTTATAGTCTGTATTCTATATATATCGAGAGAAACTGTCTATGACTCAAAGTTAAGATCCCTTCCTCACTGTTATTTGAGCCTTCCTTTTTCTGTCTGGGCAATAATTATAGTTTTTATGTGGAGCTTCCTCCATGAACATCCACAGGACTCCAATGTTAAAGCAAAATTGCTCCTTTATTTCTTCCAAAGGCATTTTAAAGGAGTGAATCTAAAAACTGAAGTAGGTTTCACTACAGTTAGAAACCCCTGTGGCTACAAACAAATAGTTTGCTCTGCTACCTTTAGGACCTAAAGGAACAGTACACCATATTTTTTCCAACCAATCACTTCACACTCGTGTTTCACAAACAATCCAAATGTAAAGGCTTTAAAACAAAAGAGCTTGACAGATGACGGTCAGCATTTGCAACAGAAGCCTAGATAAAAGAATATGTGTCTCTAATCATTTGCAAAACACGACACGTGAATGTTCTAGTATCTTAAGTAAACAAAAAACTAAACTAACAAGAACTAATAACACACGGTAAAGGGCTCCCACACCATCAGTGACTTAAAGACTCAAACTTGACCCTAACGCTGACCTGTTATTGTTCCGTTTCAGCGTGGCATCTGTTCCTTTTGCTTCCATCATGTCTGCGTCGATATGTTGACTTGTATTGAAGCCGTTGGAAGCTAAAATGCACCTTATTAGACTAAGCTAATATTGGTGCCACTCGGCGCTCAGTTGTATTTGTTTGTGGTTTGCCACACCTGAGCCACGCCTGTCTGAATTTATTAACCTCTTAAAGACTCACTGGTTCTTTCTTTTGGAGCACAATGAACTGTTTTGGGGATACTGCAGCCATAAGATGTCAGTCCTGGGTAATTGCTCGGTCACCTTTCCCTTCTTTTCCTTCAGTTCCTGCGGCATGAGAGCAGGCCTGATTTTGGATAATTGACGACAAAGATGTCCCTGTCACTCACATGGAAGGTCTCAAGTGAATCAATGTGCTCAGGAGAAGTGGCAGTAAGAAAATTGTTGTTCTTGTATCTGTAGATGTAGCCATTGATCCGTTCCATATTACTTGTGAATCAGGTTAAAAAAAGAGAACAAAAAGGAAAAAGACCCCAGAGAAGGTCAAGCTAAAGTTACCGTGGCAATAGTGTGCAATCAGAGATGAGATTGAAAAGTCAGACCTGAGCTTAAACCCTGTGTTGTGATTCGTACAGGCCTTTAATCGGCTGGACAGTGGTTTGGACTTTCAACTTTAAATTTGTATTGTTGCCACACCTCCTGGCAGCAGCAGCATACTATGTTGCCCTCAACAGGTTACTTGAAACATGAACATAGCAGTAAAAGGGACACGATCAGGTTTGCAACTTTGAGGTCAGGGTGAAAAACAATAATCCGCTACATAACCTTATTACTAAGAAACCTTCATTAGAACATTATCTACAGCAGGGGTCACCAACAGCTGGACCGTGGTCCAAATCCAGGCTGCAATAGGGTTGCATCCATCTCATACTTGGACATCATAAAAAGCCATTTACTGATTATGTGGAGTGTATAGAGTTTAGGGTGTAATTGTTTACTCTCTATAAAAAAATTAAACGTTTGGAAAGATAAAGGGTTGCGTTTATAGGTGTAATTATGGTTCGTACATACTAATGTCAGCACTCTGAGTGTTCATACTGTACAAATAGAGTAGAAGGGTGGTATTTTATTTATACCTCTTTATTTATTCATACATTACAAATGGATCCAGGGTCCTAAACAGGAACGTGTTTCGTAATGATGATCTCGTTGTGTTTATTCCTCTTTTCACCCGTTCTGCCTGTTCTCTTCTCAGTAGGTCATACATGTATTTATTACCTTTGCAGATTAATATGATTTTTATGTTTGTTAGTAGTAATAATGGATATAATAAATCATTGCTTAAATTATAGTGCAAGTATGTCATACATGTTTTATTTCAATAACAAGTGTTGTTAAAGTTACTAACGTGTTTTTATTTTTATTTGTTGCATAGCTTTCAGTGAAATTCCCCCCCCGAACCACAGCATCTAAGACCTTAAACAAGCTCCAGAAAACCCTGCAGGTCTTTGGATGTCTAGGAATGGCACAATGATTGTAAGCATCTATGGTTCCTCTTTCTGCTCTGCTGAGTCCCAGATGATCTTGAGATCCATGTCAGCCATTCGCTCTTGAAATATTTGATCAAATCTTTCACTCTGGGCCACGCTGAAGACATTCTTCCAGTCACCAATCTTACCTGCACAGGGAAAACAAGCCATTTAGCCTAATATGTGTCTATGTACAGGATCTGCAGCTAACTGGTTGCCTTACCTTTGCGTAAGAAGTCTCCACTTAGCCTTTCTTTAGGCACAAACCTATAGTTGGCTTTTTTGTCTTCCTTCATTATCTTGAATGTTGATTTGTGAACAACTTCCTTGATGGCTGCCTCACTTAGGTTCTTTCCTAAGAAACTGCAGATCTTTATCACGGCTGCCCTCAGATCCTAAGACATAAAAAGCAAACAAGTGAATTTAGTTCAAGATTGGATGATGGATGAGCATGTCCCTTTTATACACAGCACTGAATGGATTTGAAAGTATCTGACATCGTGTAACGCAGACCTTACCAAAACCATCTCCTCGTATGTCAGGAACAGGATGTGGTACTGGTCTCTGGTGTCATTCCATGCCCTAATGTGATCAAACCAGCGTCCTGCTAGAACTGTGTAAAGACAATGTATTCCCTCATTTCAACATTTCCATAAAATCAACTGTGAAACCGGCTGTGAAGACATTCAAGTCACAGTCTCTTCCTGTGGTCGCAGTGGTACAAGGATGCAAAAACAGTTTTGAATATCAATCTTTATATATTTTTGGTTTTTGTATGTTTCTCAAACTAAACATTAACTACTATTAATTAAATTATCATTTGTAACTTCATAACACAGTGGATTGTGTATTTTGATTATCCAGGTGGAGCTGAGGTCGTTTACCGTTCCCTTCCAGATAGCGCTCCAAGGTGTCACCGAAGGTTTTGGGATTCTCCATGTCTTCATAAATTTGACTGAAGTGGTAAAATGAGACCAAGTTGTCCTTTGGGTTCCGCATCACATAGATGATCTGACAAGGAAACCACTGTTACATTAGAATGTGTGTAGTATAGTTACTGGTGGCAGCACTCTGCACAATTCTGTGTGCAATCTGAATTGACCCCAACAGTCACAGGTGTCAAACTCAAAGCCCAAAACTGGCACGCCACGTTATTTCATGTGGCCCGCGAGGGCAAAATAAAAGTCTATTAGTGCACATTGTCCATAACCTACATTTCCCACAACGCATTTCAATTTTGTGTTCCGCGAAGTGACGGCATCCCGCCACTAAAATGCAGCGTTTCCACATCAGCGCCAGATCAGCGTTTTACAAAGGTAATTTTCCAAGGATAGATTCTCTGATATTTAAGCTTATGACTCTTTCATGTAATCTCCGTCTGTGAGCCGCTTTCCGTGCCATACGATCGTCTCAAATCAATCGTCTTGATCGATTTGCTCTCCCCAGCTTTCCACAGCAGTATCCAAATCTCTCTTTGACTTTCATTTCCAGCTTGGTACTTTTCAGTAAATGCTGCGTGTTTGTTCTGGAAATGTCTTTGAACATTTTGCCTTTTTCTTCTCTTATTTGTTATAATTTTTCTTTCATTTCTCTCCATATACCAAGCACATTATTATTCATTATAATTATTTCTCTTCTGTGTTGTTGTCAGTGAAAGCAAATTGTAACTGTCCAGGCAGAGTTAAACTCTCTGTTCCTCCAAGACTTTTTTGGAGTTATCCATGGCAAGTGAGTGACAAGTTGTTTTATATATACTGTATTGTGTTTATTGTTGAAATTGGACTTGTTTTACTTAAGAAATTTCCAATTGTTCATAATATGTTTTGAAAAAGATAGTTGATAATGATTGATAATGAGTTTGACACCCTTGATTTAGATCATCACCTGCCCACACTTTACCTTGATCACTGATTACCTTGCATTTTCTCTTAAGCTAGAACCTCACTGTAATTAGTAAACTAGTAAATTATCAGCCTACAGCACCTTGAACTCCCAACTCAAAATGCGAGAATTTCTTCTGACTCTGATTGATCTCATGAATGGGCAATTGAAGCTCAGGTCAAACATGAACAACAACCATGCTCGGTCACCTTTGCCTTCTTTTCCTTCAGTTCCGGCGGCATGAGAGCAGGGCTGAGGTGGGAGATGAAGAGCCGTGGAGAGGGTCGAGGGTCAGAGAGTAATCTAGCCGACCCTGTGGGTACTCCAGCCATGGCATTTGCTCCATGTTGTTGGGATAATCGTTGAGTCCACCGTCTAACTCACAGATTAAGATGACTATCTGTTGAGTCCACACGGTGCCTGTGATAGGAAAGAGCATTAAGTTCTGACACGTCCCCACAGAATCCTCCAGAATCTTATCCAACGAACAAAAATGCGTGAGTTCAGTCATTAAGGTTGAAGATTGACTCGCTTACCTGATTTTGGATAAGTGACGACAAAGATGTCGCTGTCACGCACATGGAAGGTCTCAAGTGAATCAATGTGCTCAGCAGAAGTGGCAGTGGCGAAATTGTAGTTCTTGTATCTGTAGATGTACTCATCGATCCGTTCCATATTACTTGTGATTCAGGTTAAAAAAAAACATTTATTATGTTGAACGCTGGTTTTCATTTTCAGGGTGGCAATATTTTGAGCCACGTCTGTATTCCTTATATATCGAGAGAAACTGTCAACTGTCACTTTCACTCAAAGTTAAGACCCCTTACTCTTATTTGAGCCTTCTTTTCTCTCTATCTGTCGGAGCAATAATAATAATTTTTATGTGGAGCTTCCTCCGTAAACATCCACAGGTCTCCAATGTTAAACTAGAATTGCTGCTTTATTTCTTCCAAAGGCATTTTAAAGGAGTGAATCTAAAAGCTCTGTTACCTTTAGGACCTAAAGGGGATAGTACACCATATTTTTTCCAACCAAGCACTTCATTCACTTCATTCCAAATTAGGGTGACCATTTCCATAACACCAAAAAGGAGGACATTATGCAGCATATCAATAAATTACCATGGTGTACATAGGACTCTGGTATACTCTCATTTACAATACAATTTTGTGTGGTTTGAAGATGTTTGTGTAGCTGAATAGGAAAAAATATTAATGAAAAGTCAAAAAGTTTGTTCACAGTATTTCAATTTGTTCAATACATTTTGGTGTTCAAACACTGACCACTGGAATGAATCTGTTGTGCCACAAAGCATAACATGTGTGGACTCACTCAACTGGACTCAACTTTTTTGAAAAGCATAAATAACCTTTTATGTCAACAACAAAGGAGATTGTAAAAAAAACAACATTTACATTCAACTGCTCAAAAAGTATAGCATTTCTAAAGTGCTTCAGTCATTTGGGGACTTGTCTTCAGTGTCTTCATCTGTGTGTGTGTGTGTGTGTGTGTGTGTGTGTGTGTGTGTGTGTGTGTGTGTGTGTGTGTGTGTGTGTGTGTGTGTGTGTGTGTGTGTGTGTGTGTGTGCGTGCGTGCGTGCGTGCGTGTGCGTGCGCGTGCGTGTGCGTGTGCGTGTGCGTGTGCGTGTGTGTGTGTGTGTCAGTATTTGGGTCTCTTCACATGTAGCAGCTCAGGAGACAACAGCACCTCTGTCATCATGGCTTCCAATTCTGTATTGTTTTCAACGCAATAAACATGAATATTTCATGTAGCCCCTCTGAAATCATAAGACTAGTGTACTCACCAAAATAGTTGATTGTCTATCTGCAATACTTCTGTTCTTTCCTGGCTGCATCCAAGAGTTTTTTTTTGTTTCCAATGAACTTCTTGTACACCTCTGTGCAGTAATAAGTGAAATTGACACACACTTGCGGAGCCTTGTTTACGTTTTTAACCAATGATATAGCGGATATTTATCTGACAGCGCTCTTAGCCAATCAGCGGATCCGACATTGCGGGCAAGTGGACGCCGATACGGGTCCTGTTCGCGTGTCCGCTTCGGAAGCCGCGATACCTCCGCGGCGAATCCGTGGAGTCTTTTTGCTGTGTGGGTGGTGCCTAAAAAAGGAGGACAAATACGCGGCCGGCTTGCGCCGGACGCCGGACAGGGCATTGAAAAGCCGGACTGTCCGGCCTAAGGCCGGACGTCTGGCCACCCTATTCCAAATGTAAAGGCTTTAAAACAAAAGACCTTCACACGTGACAGTCAGAATTTGCAACAGGAGCCTAGATTCAAAAAAATATGTCTCTCATCATTTGCAAAGCACGACACTTGAATGTTCTAGTATCTTAAGTATACAAAAAACATAACTAGCAAACACTAATAACACACGGTAAAGGGCTAATTGGCTCCCACACCATCAGTGACTTAAAGACTCAAACTCGGCCTCAACGCTGACCTGTTATTGTTCCGTTTCAGCGTGGCATCTGTTCCTTTTGCTTCCATCATGTCTGCGTCGATATGTTGACTCGCATTGAAGTCGTTGGAAGCTAAAATGCACCTAATTAGACTAAGCTAATTGGTGCCACTCAGCGCTCAGTTTTAATTGTTTGTGGTTTGCCACACCTGAGCCACGCCTGTCTTAATTTATTAACCTTTTAAAGACTCACTGGTTCTTTCTTTTGGAGCACAATCAACTGTTTTGTGGATACTGCAGCCATAAGATGTCAGTCCTGGGTTATTCTTTTTACAAATTTGGGATGTGGCATCCAATTACACTTCTACATTTAATCATAAAGGTGGAATAGCGAAGTAATAGTAAGTGGCTGCCATGTTTTCTGGTGAAAGGCATAAAGGCATATTGTGTTTAGTACTGGGGGATAAAGCAGATTAAGGCAGCAGTTAAGATATTAAACCCAGGGAAACACGTGTTAAGAAGTTTAGCGCTTCAAAATAAAAGACAAAATGTAATACAAGATTTATTTGTAATCTTTAAACAAGTCCATGTCGAGGTCAACCATTGTTTTTGGCCTCTCAATGGCACCTAGAAAGTCACCCGCCTGCTCTAGGCCTCCCACAGCCTCTCACCACTGCAGACAACCTCCAACTCTTCCTCCTGCTCATCTTCCAACTTTTCCTTCAGCTCTTCCTCTGACACTTCCTCCAGCTCTGCAGGTCTTCCCTCTGCTTTCAGCCTCACCTTGCTCACACTTGATTGATTATTAATGTTCTCTAATTCACCAGCAGATGTCACCAGTGAATAAGATGGGTTTTTGTAGTGAACTCTTTCATATAAGAAACATTAGGCTCATCGGTTCTTCATCAGCTCACTTTAGGATTTATTTGTTTATCTATTAGGTGGAGTCATATGCATGGAGTTAAGTCAGGTTTGGTGAAGCATTTCTATGTTTTTATTGTGAATATTTGAAGTTATTACAAAATGAATGTAGTATTTTTTAATCTCAGTCTTTAATATTATTAGCATATTTTGAGTATTATTTTGTATTGCATTCTTTTTTTGTCCATTCCTTCCCTCTTATTTTACTCCTGTATTCGTTTTTTGTGCTTTTTTTTCTTTACTCCCTTTCTTAGCTTTGCGGTAATTGAAAAGTGTGCTATGAATTTGAATTTCCCTCAGGATTAATACATTCTATTTATCTACCTGTCAATCAAAGCACCCAACACTTAAGGATCTTGATTTAAAAAACAATGTACATAATAGACCTGTGTATTTCCTTGATAACAAGCGTTACCAATGTTACAGGAAAGCAAAAACAATCAGCTCTGTACAGGAGCAACAGAGAGCTCTCACATGGCCAAACAGACCCCCCCCCCCCCCCCCCCCCCCCCCCCCCCCCCCCCCCCCACACACACACACACACACACACTATGATTAGTCACAGACTAATCAGGAGTATCAAGTAGTGAGTATTAAAATTAGTATTATCAATATTAAAACAATCATGCCAAGAACAAACTGTTTACTTCCTTTCTAATAATGATCACTTACATAATAATAATAATAATGCCATGGATATAGTATCTTTTCTCCCACATATCCCTCCTTTGGTGATTACAATATCCCCAACATGATGATATACATATTTTAGCTGGAACCAAACAACCAGTGACGGGCAAAAACTAGCATCAATATACTAGAAAAATTCCCTCACGACCCCCTTGCCTCTCTCAACTTAATCATGGACGCTCACGCTTTTGCGCTGGTAGTGGTTCCATATCAATACACAAATATATGAAAATAGGTTACAAATGAAATGTAAGCCTGGCAGATCAGGTCAGGTCAGCATTTGCCTGTGGTGTGCAGTTGTGTGTAGATCAAAAATATAAACCAACAATGTAGAACTGAAATATGAATTGCTTAACTGTGATTACTGAGTAAATTAATGACCTATTTAACTGAAAATAAGATCCAAATGAGATTACCATAAACTTAGACAATCAAGACTTCAACCTATAGGAATATTGTAGTTCCTGCATTTACCAATACAGATGCAAACAATCTGAGTAACAAACCAATGTTAATATGTTGATAAAGAGTATACATATACAGTATAAAGTATACATAACCTATTATGATATCAAACCAAATACTGATACAGGAAGTGCAAAGTTCATATATGGCGATACAGAGGATAGATATAGATGTTTACCATTGTTGGAGACAGGCCTGGAGATGAAGCAGTTTCACAATCAACCTTGAAGCTTTACAACTGCGATTATGAAGTATAACAAAAAACATGTATCATCCAGGGAACATCAACAATAAAGTATTAAACAGAACACACACAGGGGCCCCATTTTCTGATTAGGCTAAATGTTGTGCTTTCTAGCTGTGAGTGTTACAGTGACAGTTACAGCCCCGTCTGACCACTGACTGTAAGTATTTCATATTGTTTTCTTTGGGATTCTCTCCCTGACACTCCATCTCTCAATAAAAGGGCTTCTCCAAGACAATTTGGTTCTTCTCTGATGTCAGCAGGCCTTCACACAGGGAGTCATGGATCTTCTGCCATGAGTCCATCTCTGAATGCCAAAGTGCAGCTCTGGCTCTGAGGAACTGCGACACTTCACTCCCACAGCCTTTGGCCAGACTGATGCTGTCTTTACAGATGAAGAAGATGTCCATGCCGATGAAGAGAGCATTGAGGGCAATCAAACCTGCCCGTGCTGACTTGGTGAGAGCAAGTGGCCCTTTGGCTATGGCCTGTCCTACATCTGGGATTTCTGAGGCCACCCTCGGCACATTACGGAGGGCTTTACCTTCCTGGACCGCCACTTTGGTGGCACCTGCGATCACCTCTTCAGTTTTCAACATCCTAGCAGCAGAGGCAGTATCAACAATGGAATCAAGGCCCTTTCCAATCGCTCCAGCTGTACTAACCACCTTACCTACTGCCAAAGCCACAGCGCTCTTACTCACTTCCACTTTGGGGACTGTCTGATGGGAGACCTCCTCCAGACAATTCTGAAGACCCTCCACATCGTTCATGAAGCTCTGGAGAACTTCGTTGGCTTTCTTTTGATGTTTGATATTGACTCCGATCTCTGTAGCCGTGGTGACTAAGCTGTTGACTCCGCTGGTAATTCCCATGCCAACACCAGTCAGTGTCAGAGCCAGAGACACACCAGCTGTTACAGGAATCAACGCCAAGCCAATAATGGAAAGCACACCTCCAACTGCCCCCACTGAGCTGCCAGCCACACTGGAGATCTTTGCCCCCTTCTTCATGTTGTCCAGCTGAACGGCGTTCTCCTCTACCTCCTTCATAAACTGCTGCATTGTGAGCTGTCGCTCACTGAACTCTTTGATGAAGCCGGTACAGGAGACTTCCTGGAACAAGAACACCAACCTAAAGTGCTCATCCATCCTGAAGAAGACCAAAAAGTATATAAATGAATAAAGATAGAAATAATGAAGAGGATTCTGCACAGATTAACTTAAAAGCACATCATGCCATCATGAAGCATACACATTATGTAATCCTAAGATTTTTATTTAGAGTTTGTTGATTTATTCAGCTGGTTGGTTGGATTGTATGATGTTTGTTTTTCAGGATTACTTAAATTCTCAACTTTTTGGTCAAACCTGCACACTCATCTTTTGCACAATGTATCCTCATATTACCTGATTTTAACAAGTTGGTTGATGTGACACAGCATCGTTTGTATGTCCTCTTCTGACAAATCTTCATTGAGTTCAACCTCTGTTGATGGGATCTTCTGGGAAGAGCTGTGAGTGACAGAGCTACAAGAGAACCAGAAATGTATCATTATGTGTCATCATGATCTGCACATAAAAGTAGAGTGGGATTTTCATTAACTGTCACCGGTTACCTCATCTCCATCTCCATCTTCTCACAGATGATCTGGGTGATCTGTATGTATTTGTCCAGTTGATAATTCAGCACTTCCACGTTGTGAAGGCTGGGTTGGAAGAAAACCTTTGCATCCCTCTTAAACTGCAGGAGGAGCGGGCAGACCAGGCGAGCAGCTGTAATGACGTCCTGCAGATGTTGAATGCTGATCTCTTGGGGCAGCTTGACCACCTGGTTCATCTCTGTGACCACATGCAGCGAGGTGACGGCCAGCCTCTCCACAGCATCCAGGAAGTCATCCAACTTCTCCAGGCCTTCCAGAGTGTCTGTCACCACTGCAGCCAACTCTTTCTCCAGCTCTGCACGCCTGCTGTCTGCAGAGGTAAATTTGCGCTTCATGTACTCCCAGAAAGCCTCACCCTTGTTCTCTGACTTATTAACATGGCTGAGGCTTAAGTCGATTTTATCAGCCCTGTCTTTGATGTCCATCATCATGTCCGACTCTGTTTCCCTCCAAAGTATCCATTTAGAGAGGCGGCTACAGAAGCTTCTCACAGTGTCAAGGTAGCTGAGGGTGTCTGAGGTGTATGAACACAAAGCCTCCTGTAGTTCCTCTCTGTAGCACAAAACAACAATGTTAACTTTCTCTGACTTGCTGAGCAAGGATCGGTTCTGTGACATCTACTTCTCATACTTTTTCATTCACTATTTGAGTAGATACATTATGTATACTCAAACAACATTATGACTTTCCCATTAAAATTTTTCTGAATATGGTAAAAGCTGAAGACCACTAGGCAGAGTAAAGCTTCGCCCCTCGAAAGATTTCTTTGTTTTTATTTTAAGGGTACCAATACTTTCAGCCACGTCTTTATTCCATACATTCTTATTTTAGGCTTCTTTTTTCTGTCTGTGACTTAAAGATTCCAACTTTACTTAATCACTCACCTGTTATTGTTCTGTCCCAGTGTGGATTCTGTTCCTTTGTCTTCCATCATACCTGCATAGATATGTTGACTTAAATTAAAGTTAAAACAAACCCAATCAGAATAAGCTACGATCTGTGCTACTCGACGGTCAGTGGATTTGTTAAATCTGCCACGTCTGAACCACACCTTTAGTTGTTTAACTATTTCAAGCCTCAGTTGTTCTTTGCTTTCACTTTCACCTTTGCAAACTTGTAATATCTCTAGTCAGAAACTCCAAAACTAAATCTTGGTTTTCATAACTCCTGAATGCCTTTCACACATATCAGCACACAGAATTATTATGTGAACAGTGCAATCATGCGATGTCAATCCTGGGTTATTTTTTTAAGGCATTTGAGTGTCACCAAATTAACCTGCTGCATTCAATCATGAAAGTGAAATACCAAAAGTAAATCGCTTCAATTTACTCAAGTAAAAGGCACACAGGTTACTAAGGCTTGGTAATAGTGCTTTGAAACAGTATCTGTATATTTTTTTAGGTCATATTGTGATGTTTTATACGTATCGATATGTATTATGAACAATAAAACACCCAGCCAGAGTAAACTTGAGCGCAAAAAGTGAGAAATAAGCGACATTGCTTCGGCGTTTTGCATTCTCTGTTGAATACGAAACCACGTAGGCTGTAAAACTCATGAACGTTGCAGACTAAACACAAACAAATGTACAAAGACAGACATTGATATTGTTTTTAGATAAATGATTCGTGAATCGACACATCAGATGAATAATCGATATTTTAGTTGCACAATTATCGCTATATGTGCTGCTTGATTCTTGCGCCCGGACTCATTTTTGTTGACGGACCGGATGTAGCTAGTTGTTAGCTGTTCCTGCTAGCTGCCTTGTTGCACTCAGTCAGGTTAATGTGCGAATTCTGCTGCCGGAAAATGGAGGAACGACGTATTGTGGTAACACATGTAACATCCGGGCAACTGTCAGTCATGACCACCAAGAGTGGAGCCGCGACAAAGAGGCTAATAGCCCCGCAGCTAACGCTAGCCCAACAAACAGTAGTAACCTAGCAAAGTGCCCACTAGCTCCCAGGCAGCGAGCGAAGTGAACAACACACAGAGTTTCTTACTGTTGTTACAAGGAGCATCGACCAAACATTGTGGCGTGAAACCCATTTGAGTATGTGACATGATACACACACTTCAGCACAGAATTGTCCTCCGATCATGGGCGTTTTTTTTTTTTTTTAGCATTCAGGAAATACACGACTGAGTGTTGTCTGAGACAAAGTGTGTACAGGCTTTGCAAATCAGGACAATGGTGTGATTGTTGCTGGGCGCCATGATTTCTTTATTGTCATGTTTTCTTCGCAACTTCAAACCAAGATTCACTTGTTCACGAAGTAAAGTCAATCAGCCAGATCGTCCCAATTAGAGAATCAAAATACTTAACAACTACAACGAAACTAACATTTCAATCTTTGAATTATTGAAAACTTAATGATAATTGTTATGCTTGCTGTTAAATTCCTCAACTCTCACAAACCTGTCAGTGTATTTCAATTCCAAAGTGCAGACATCAAAGTCCCATTTGGAAACGTGAAGAACATCTTGACATGGAGTATGTGACGTAAACAGGCAGTCAGCAGTTAGGAATGTAGTTAGACAGGAATGTCATGGTAATGGTTTCTTGGCATGTGATGAGGAAGGTTATAAGATAAGATAAAAGTTTATTGTTCTCAAGGAAACCGCTGTGCTCAGGCCTATTCTCCACCTTCTTACACCCTATTTCCTGAAGTTCATTGAGGGTTCATCCGGCAGCAAACATTATGTTCAGTTACAGAGCCACTTTCATTACAGTAGATAAAGCAATCCACTGTTTGGTGCACACAGACCGCTGCTTTAACCACACAGAAGAAGTAGTCAAAGCCTTTGGTATGTAAAGGGAGATTCCACAAATTTTCCACATAAATTCAGTTTCGGCTGTGGCGTCTGAACCGAACCAGCACCACAGACCGTGTATGCCGGCCTCTTGCGTTAATGTGGTACGCCTTAACCATGAAACAAGAAGATGGCAGGTCCCACGATAGATTTCAACGTCTTTGTGCGTCGTCAGGGAAGGAGATTGGTCACACATCCTCCCTTTTCCCTTTTGGACGCTTAAAGGCTCGGTTCCGAACTGTTGCTGCGATTCAGATTGCGACCAGAAGCGTTAATTAATCACCGCGTGGAATTTACATGTAAACGCGCTCTTCAAAAAAGGCATATTGAAGCTGCAATGGCCACGAGATAGCAGCGACATCCTTTAAAATGGGAGAAAATCACAAACAGTCGTGGCTATAAAACAGCGTTTGAAGATGTTTGGAGTAAAATGGCATATAGCAAGGATAATAAAGACTGGTATGTTTTCATACCAGCCTTTATTAGACACTTTATTAGTGTTTTAATTTCCAAACTCCTTCCCTAACCTACCAGCCCAAAGATTTCAAACTAAAACAATAATCACAACAGACAAATGAAGCCTGTGTATTTATTTGAAAATAAGTGTGATGTTACAGGAGAGCAAAAACAATCAGCTCTGTATAAGAGCTACAGAGAGGTCTCATATGGTCAAACACACACTGAGGGATTTAAGGACAAGCGGCAAATTGAAAAAAATCTCATTCTTTGATTAGCAGCCAGGGGGTAAATCAGTAAAGCTTGTATTAGTAAGAGTGAAGGCTGTTGGTGTTTCATACTGCTTTACTTTAAGGGGCTATAGGGCCAAATTTCATCAGCCAGATGCTTTCTTTACTTTTCTTTGTTTCTCCCTCCCTCTGTATAAAATGGTTTCTCCAGGACAATTTGGTTCTTCTCTGATGTCAGCAGGCCTTCACACAGGGAGTCATGGATCTTCTGCCATGAGTCCATCTCTGAATGCCAAAGTGCAGCTCTGGCTCTGAGGAACTGCGACACTTCACTCCCACAGCCTTTGGCCAGACTGATGCTGTCTTTACAGATGAAGAAGACGTCCATGCCGATGAAGAGAGCATTGAGGGCAATGAAACCTGCCCGTGCTGACTTGGTGAGAGCAAGTGGCCCTTTGGCTATGGCCTGTCCTACATCTGGGATTTCTGAGGCCACCCTCGGCACGTTACGGAAGGCTTTACCTTCCTGGACCGCCACTTTGGTGGCACCTGCGATCACCTCTTTAGCTTTCAACATCCTAACAGCAGAGGCAGCATCAACAATGGAATCAAGGCCCTTTCCAATCGATCCAACTTTACCAACCACCTTACCTACTGCCAAAGCCACATTGCTCTTTCTCACTTCTATTTTGGTCTGATTGGAGGCCCCCTCAAGACAATTCTGAAGACCCTCCACATCGTTCATGAAGCTCTGGAGAACTTCGTTGGCTTTCTTTTGATGTTTGATATTGACTCCGATCTCTGTAGCCGTGGTGACTAAGCTGTTGACGCCGCTGGTAATTCCCATGCCAACACCAGTCAGTGTCAGAGCCAGAGACACACCAGCTGTTACAGGAATCAAAGCCAAGCCAATAATGGAAAGCACACCTCCAACTGCCCCCACTGAGCTGCCAGCCACACTGGAGATCTTTGCCCCCTTCTTCATGTTGTCCAGCTGAACGGCGTTCTCCTCTACCTCCTTCATAAACTGCTGCATTGTGGGCTGTCGCTCACTGAACTCTTTGATGAAGCCGGTACAGGAGACTTCCTGGAACAAGAACACCAACCTAAAGTGCTCATCCATCCTGAAGAAGACCAAAAAGTATATAAATGAATAAAGATAGAAATAATGAAGAGGATTCTGCATTAACTTAAAAACACATCATGCCATCTTGAAGCTTACACATTATGTAATCCTTAGATTTTTATTTAAAGTTTGTTGATATATTCAGCTGGTTGGTTGGATTGTATTGTATTGATGTTTGTTTTTCAGGATTACTTAAATTCTCAACTTTTTGGTCAAACCTGCACACTCATCTTCTGCACAGTGTATCCTCATATTACCTGATTTTAACAAGTTGGTTGATGTGACACAGCATCGTTTGTATGTCCTCTTCTGACAAATCTTCATTGAGTTCAACCACTGTTGATGGGATCTTCTGGGAAGGGCTGTGAGTGACAGAGCTACAAGAGAACAAAAAATTGTTACTATGATCTGCACATTAAAAAGTAGAGTGGGATATTCATTAACTGTCACCGGTTACCTCATCTCCATCTCCATCTTCTCACAAATCATCTGGGTTGTGTGTATGTATTTGTCCAGTTGATAATTCAGCACTTCCAAGTTGTGAAGGCTGGGTTTGAAGAAAACCTTTGCATCCCTCTTAAACTGCAGGAGGAGTTGGCAGACCAGGCGAGCAGCTGTAATGACGTCCTGCAGATGTTGAATGCTGATCTCTTGGGGCAGCTTGACCACCTGGTTCATCTCTGTGACCACATGCAGCGAGGTGACGGCCAGCCTCTCCACAGCATCCAGGAAGTCATCCAACTTCTCCAGGCCTTCCAGAGTGCCTGTCACCACTGCAGCCAGCTCTTTCTCCAGCTCTGCACACCTGCTGTCTGCAGAGGTAAATTTGCTCTTCGTGTACTCCCAGAAAGCCTTACCTTTGTTCTCTGACTTATTAACATTGCTGAGGCTTATGTCGATTTTATCAGCCCTGTGTTTGATGTCCATCATCCTGTTCAACTCCTTCTCCCTCTGAAGTATCCATTTAGAGAGGCGGTTACAGAAGCTTCTCACAGTGTCGATGTAGCTGAGGGTGTCTGAGGTGTATGAACACAAAGCCTCCTGTAGTTCCTCTCTATAACACAAAAATCACAGGGTTAACTTTCTCTGACTTGCTGAGCAAGAATTGGTTCTGTGACATGTTGTAATTCTACTTCTAAATTTCATTCACTATTTGAGTAGATAAATTATCTATACACAAACAACATTCCCATTAGAATTTGTTCTGAATATGGTCAAAGCTCAAGGTCACTAGGCAGAGTAAAGCTTCGCCCCTCAAAACAATTGCTTTGTTTTTATTTTCAGGATACCAATAATTTCAGCCACGTCTTTATTCCATACATTGTTATATATAAAGGTAAAGGTAATTTATTTTGATCCCCGAGGGGAAATTATATACTTAAAGATTCCAACTTTACTTAATCACTCACCTGTTATTGTTCTGTCCCAGTGTGGATTCTGTTCCTTTGTCTTCCATCATGTCTGCATAGATATGTTGACTTAAATTGAAGTTAAAACAAACCTAATCAGAATAAGCTCCAATCTGTGCTACTCGACGCTCCGTTACTTTCTTTTATTTCCTCTTCCGAACCACCACCCTTCCTTGTTTATAGTTTAACTCTTTCTGGCCTTAGTAGTTTGCTTTCACTTTCACCTTTGCATATTTATGAAATTTCTAGTCAAAAACTCTAGAACTATATGACATATCGGTTTTCATAACTCCTGAATGCCTTTCACACATATCAGCACACATAATTATTATGTGAATAGTGCAACCATGTGATGTCAGTCCTGGGTTACTATTTTAAGGCATTTGAGTGTCACCAAATTAAAGTTCTGCATTCAATCATGAAGGTGGAATACCAAAAGTAAATCGCTACAATTTACTCAAGTAAATGGCACGCAGGTTACTAAGGCTGGGTAAAAGTGCTTTAATACAGTATCTCTATATTTTTAGGTCATATGGCGCTATTTAATATGTATCAATTTGTATTATTTACAATAAAACACCAAGTCAGAGTAAACTTGGGGGTTTATTTGTTTCATCAAAAAGCGAGAAATAAGGAATTTTGCTGCAGTGTCTACAGTCTCTGTTGAACATAAAACCTTTGCATCCCTCTTAAACTGCAGGAGGAGCGGGCAGACCAGGCGAGCAGTTGTAATGACGTCCTCCACATGTTGAATGCTGATCTCTTTTGGCACAGCTTGACCACCTGGGTGACCACATGCAGCGAGGTGACGGCCAGCCTCTCCACAGCATCCAGGAAGTCATCCAACTTCTCCAGGCCGTCCAAAGTGTCTGTCACCACTGCAGCCAGCTCTTTCTCCAGCTCTGCACGCCTGCTGTCTGCAGAGGTAAATTTGCTCTTCATGCACTCCCGGAAAGCCTCACCTTTGTTCTCTGACTTCTTAACATGGCTGAGGCTTAAGTCGATTTTATCAGCCCTGTGTTTGATGTCCATCATCATGTCTGACTCTGTTTCCCTCCAAAGTATCCATTTAGAGAGGCAGTTACAGAAGCTTCTCACAGTGTCAATGTAGCTGAGGGTGTCTGAGGTGTATGAACACAAAGCCTCCTGTAGTTCCTCTCTGTAACACAAAACGACAATGATGTTTGCTATAAGATGTCAAAAGACCATTTATTAATTTTGTTGAATGCTGGCTTTTATTTTCAGGGTGCCAATATTTATAGTCTGTATTCTATATATATCGAGAGAAACTGTCTTTCACTCAAAGTTAAGATGCCTTCCTCACTCTTATTTTAGCCTTCTTTTCTCTGTCTGGGCAATAATAATAGTTTTTATGTGGTGCTTCCTCCATAGACATCTGCAGGACTTGTCGCAGAAAATGTACTATATCCATGACATCCATCCAACATCCATTGTTATATAGAATTATACTATAGACTCCAATGTAAAAGTAAAATTGCTCCTTTATTTCTTCCAAAGGCATTTTAAAGGAGTGAATCTAAAAGCATAAGTAGGTTTCACTACAGTTAAAAACCCCTGTGGCTACAAACAAATAGTTTGCTCTGCTACCTTTAGGACCTAAAGGGACAGTACACCATATTTTTTCGAACCAAGCCAAAGTAAAAGTAAATGGCTGCCATGTTTTCTGGTGAAAGGCATAAAGGCATATTGTGTTTAGTACTGGGGGATAAAGCAGATTAAGGCAGCAGTTAAGATATTAAACCCAGGAAACAAGTGTTCAGAAGTTTAGCGCTTCAAAATAAAAGACAAAATGTAAATACTAGATTTATTTGTAATCTTTCAACAAGTCCATGTCGAGGTCAACCATTGTTGTTGGCCTCTCAATGGCACCCAGAAATGCACCCGCCTGCTCTAGGCCTCCCACAGCCTCTCACCACTGCAGACATCTCTTCCTCTAACTCTTCCTCCTGCTCATCTTCCAACTTTTCCTCCAGCTCTTCCTCTGACACTTCCTCCAGCTCTGCACGTCTTCCCTCTGCTTTCAGCCTCACCTTGCTCACACTTGATTGATTATTAATGTTATCTTATTCACCAGCAGATGTCGCCAGTGAATAAGATATAGGGTTTTTGTAGTGAACTCTTTCATATAAGAAACATCAAGGCCATCGGCTTTTCATCTGCTCACTTTAGGATTTATTTATTCATCTATTAGGTGGAGTCATATGCATGGAGTGAAGTCAGGTTTGGTGAAGCATTTCTATCTTTTTATTTTGAATATTTGAAGTTATTACAAAATGAATGTAGTATTTCTAATCTCAGTCTTTATTATTATTAGCATATTTTGAGTATTAATTTGTACTGCATTCTTTTTGTCCTTTCCTTTCCTCTTATTTTACTCCTGTAATCGTTTTTTGTGCTTTTTTTTTGAAAATTGTGCTATGAATTTGATCTACCTATCCATCAAAGCACCTAACACTTAAGGATCTTGATTTAAAAAACAATGCACATAATAGACCTGTGTATTTCTTTGATAACAAGCGTGATGTTACCAATGTTACAGGAAAGCAAAAACAATCAGCTCTGTACAGGAGCTACAGAGGGCTCTCACATGGCCAAACGCACGCACGCACGCACGCTTGACGCACGCACGCACGCACGCGCGCACGCACGCACACTATGATTAGTCATATACTAATCAGAAGTATCAAGTAGTGAGTATTAAAATCAGTATTATCAGTATTAAAACAATCATGCCAAGAACAAACTGTTTACTTCCTTTCTAATAGTGATCACTTACATAATAATTATAATTATAATGCCATGGATATAGTATATTTTTTCCCACATAACCCTCCTTTGGTGATTACAATTTTGCCAACATGATGATATACATATTTTACCTGGAACCAAACAACCAGTGACGGGCAATAACTAGCATCAATATACTAGAAAAATTCCCTCACGTCCCCCTTGCCTCTCCCAACTTAATCATGGACGCTCACGCTTTGGACGCTCACGCTTTGCTTTTATATTTAGAATTGACTCCGATCTCTGTGACCGTGGTAACTAAGCTGTTGACTCCACTGGTAATTCCCATGCCAACACCAGTCAGTGTCAGAACCAGAGACACACCAGCTGTTACAGGAATCAACACCAAGCCAATAATGGAAAGCACACCTGCAACTGCCCCCACTGAGCTGCCAGCCACACTGGAGATCTTTGCCCCCTTCTTCATGTTGTCCAGCTGAACAGCGTTCTCCTCTACCTCCTTCATAAACTGCTGCATTGTGGGCTGTCGCTCACTGAACTCTCTGATGAAGCCGGTACAGGAGACTTCCTGGAACAAGAACACCAACCTAAAGTGCTCATCCATCCTGAAGAAGACCAAAAAAAAAGAATAAATAAATAGGTTTGAGGATTCTGCACAGATTCACTTAAAAACACATCATGCCAGCATGAAGCTACATACTCCCTACAGTCCAGGGGTGTCAAACTCAGGCCCGCGGGCCAAATCTGGTCCACAGTGTAATTATATTTGGCCCGCGAGATAACGTGAAATGTCTGCTAGAGCTGGCCCGCCGGTATATAGCGCATGCACCGCTAATACTACACATCCCAGAATGCTCTGCGAGTGCGTTCTCTGTGACATCACGAGCCATTTCGATGTGCTCAACCTGCAGCTTCAGGGCAGTGAGGGCACAAACATGTCCGCTGCGTTGAGGGATCTTCAAACTAAGTTGTGCCAGTGGAAGACTAGGACGCTGCAAGGACACTCGGGCCATTTTCCGTGCTGCCAAACCATGAAAGAGCAGATCTTTACCTCCGTGTCGCCAAGTGCACAGTTTGCTGAAAAACTCTACGTACTCAGCGCCAAGTTTACGCGGCGATTTGCCGACTTTGAAGCCCAGAAATGTTGGTTTGGAGTGCTTAGTAGTCCGTTTGCATTTGACGTGGAACGCGCATCGACCAACTCCATCGACTTCACTGAACTCCCCTGTAGGAACATGCTCAAGTCAAAGTATGACTCTGTTCCTCGTTTCATCCCCGACACAATTCCCCAACTCCGTCCCCAAGCAGCTCAAATGCTCACTATGTTCGGCAGCACATATCTATGTGCATCAGAGTAAATCATAGTTTAGCAAACTGAGCCTTTCTTTCTGCACTTTTGTCTTGCCTGACCTAGAATAGTTGAATTGTTGGATTTTCATTGAGGGAAATAATTTAATTTGCGTTGTTCTGTTGTTCTGTGAAAAAAAGGTTTCCATTGAAAATGAACTTGAAAGGTTACAGATAGAGAGAGGCATAATAATTATTTTATTTAGATAAAAATAAGAAACGAATGCCACTGCTGTATCTCTTATTTGAAAATCTATTTCTCATGTGTTTATAATATTAAGCTTTGCTTGTTCCAGATTTAATGTTTAAGCTAAACGTAAATATGTTTCCATATGAAAAAGTTATCATTATATGTCTGGAGAGAAGGGAAAACATACACAATTGTAGTAAATTTTTCAAGAGATATGGAGTCTGGCTCGCAGTCCCAGTTTTTTATTTTGACCCACTGAGTATTTGAGTTTGACACCCCTGCCCTACACATAAAGTAATCCTAACATTTTTATTTAGAGTTTGTTGATTTATTTAGAGCTCTGTCAGCTGGTTGGTTGGATTGTTTGATGTTTGTTTGTTTGGTTCTCAACATTTTTGTCAAACCTGCGCACTCATCTTCTGCACAGTGTATCCTCATATTACCTGATTTTAACAAGTTGGTTGATGTGACACAGCACCGTTTGTATGTCCTCTTCTGACAAATCTTCATTGAGTTCAACCACTGTTGATGGGAGCTTCTGGGAAGGGCTGTGAGTGACAGAGCTACAAGAGAACCAGAAAACAGAAATTGTCATTATGACCTGCACATAAAAGTAGAGTGTGATTTTCATCAACTGTCACCGGTTACCTTATCTCCATCTCCATCTTCTCACAGATGATCTGGGTGATCTGTTTGTATTTGTCCAGTTGATAATTCAGCACTTCCACGTTGTGAAGGCTGGGATGGAAGTAAACCTTTGCATCCCTCTTAAACTGCAGGAGGAGTGGGCAGACCAGGCGAGCAGCTGTAATGACGTCCTGCAGATGTTGAATGCTGATCTCTTGGGTCAGCTTGACCACCTGGTTCATCTCTGTGACCACATGCAGCAAGGTGACGGCCAGCCTCTCCACAGGATCCAGGAAGTCATCCAACTTCTCCAGGCCTTCCAAAATGTCTGTCACCACTGCAGCCAGCTCTTTCTCCAGCTCTGCACGCCTGCTGTCTGCAGAGGTAAATTTGTACTCCCAGAAAGCCTTACCTTTGTTCTCTGACTTATTAACCTGGCTGAGGCTTAAGTCGATTTTATCAGCCCTGTCTTTGATGTCCATCATCATGTCCAACTCCTTCTCCCTCTGAAGTATCCACATGGAGAGGCAGTTACAGAAGCTTCTCACAGTGTCGTTGTAGCTGAGGGTGTCTATGGTGTATGAACACAAAGCCTCCTGTAGTTCCTCTCTGTAACACAAAACAACAATGTTAACTTTCTCTGACTTGCTGAGCAAGAATTGGTTCTGTGACATGTTGTAATTCTACTTCTAAATTTCATTCACTATTTGAGTAGATAAATTATGTATACACATAATTGAAGTTAAAACAACATTCCCATTAGAATTTGTTCTGAATATGGTCAAAGCTCAAGATCACTATGCAGAGTAAAGATTCACCCCTCAAAACAATTGCTTTGTTTTTATTTTAGGGTACCAATACTTTCAGCCACGTCTTTATTCCATACATTCTTATATATACTTAAAGATTCCAACTTTGCTTAATCACTCACCTGTTATTGTTCTGTCCCAGTGTGGATTCTGTTCCTTTGTCTTCCATCATGTCTGCATAGATATGTTGACTTAAATTAAAGTTCAAACAAACCTAATCAGAATAAGCTACGATCTGTTCTACCCGCTGCTCCATCGATCTCTTTTATTGCCACACGTAATTTCCCCCGGGATAATAAACTTTCATCTTATCTTATCTTATTGCTCCATCCCAGTGTGGATTCTGTTCCTTTGTCATCCATCATATCAGCGTAGATATGTTGGCGGATATGATGTTGTGTATGTTGAATTGAAGTTCAAACCTACTTTATCAAACAAAGCTACAATCTGTGCTACTTGACTTTCAGTTGTTGTTGTGTTTAGTGTTTGCCACGTCTGAACCACACCATACTTTCTTGAACTCAAGCCTCAGTCATTCTTTGCCTTCGCTTTCACCTTTATATTCTAAAGAGCAGGAAAGACTACATAAAATCAGAGTTTGTTGTTTTGTGTAGAGGGAGAAAAGAAGAGGGCCCAAAACCGAACCTTGCGGAACCCCAGTGGTGAGCCTACGTGGCTTCGAAACAGAACCTCTCAGTGTTACCTGGTAGGAGCCACCTGTCAGGTAGGACGCAAACATGGAGAGCGCAGAGCCAGAGACACCCATTCCCTCCAGGGTAGAGAGAAGGATCTGGTGGTTCACCGTGTCGAACGCTGCAGACAGGTCCAGGAGAATCAGGACAGAGGAGAGAGAGTTCGCTCTAGCAGCTTGGAGTGACTCGGTCACTGCCAGGAGGGCAGTCTCAGTTGAGTGGCCCACCTTGAAGCCGGACTGGTGGGGGTCCAAGGGGTTATTCTGGTGGAGGTACAGGAACAGTTGATTGAAGACAGCACGTTCAAGAGTTTTAGATAGGAAGGGGAGAAGGGATACCGGTCTGTAGTTCTTCATGTCTGAAGGGTCAAGAGTTGGTTTCTTTAGACGGGGAGTGACTCTGGCAGTCTTGAAAGCAGAGGGAAAAGAGCCAGAAGCCAAAGACGTGTTAATGAGGTGGGTCAGGTAGGGAAGAAGATCAGGTGCAGCAGACTGAAGGAGAGGGGAGGGGACTGGGTCAAGGGAGCACGTGGTGGGGCAGCTAGATGTGACAAGGTGAAGGACCTCCTTTGCGGAGGGGGAGAAAATTGGGACAGAGAGGGGGGTGGGGAGGGAGAAGGTGGTAGAGAGGGAGGGGTGGAATGGGGAGACAGGTGTGGACAGCTGGGGGGTGAGGGAAGGAAGATCGGATATCGTTAACCTTCTTGTCGAAGAAGTTGGCGAAATCGTCAGGGAGGAGGGAGGAGGAGGGTGGAGGGGGTGGGGATTGGAGGAGGGACGAGAAAGTTTCAAAGAGTTTTGTGGGGTTGGAAGCAGAGGTTTGAATTTTGGTGCAGAAGAAGGCAGCTTTAGCAGCAGAGAGAGAGGAGGAGAAAGTGGAAAGCAGCGATTGGAATGCATGAAGGTTCTCCAGGAGTTTGCCATTCCTCCATTTGCGCTCAGCCGCTCTCAGGCTCTGTCTCTCAGTACGCACTACCAAGGGGCCGGTGGAGTTGGGCGTAGATAGGCCTGGAGGCCTGGAGGCCTGGAGATGAGGGGGCAGAGATTGTCCAGAGAGGAGGACAGGGTGGAGAGAAGAAGATCAGTGGCAGTGTCAGGGGATAGAAGAGAAAAAGATTCAGGGGCAGGGAGAGCGGAGAGAACAGAAGAGGAGAGATCAGTGGGGGCGAGAGAGCGTAGATTGGGACGAGAAGATACAATGCGGGTGGGGGGACATACCTTACTTTCTTTACTTTATAAGAACCTTTGCATCCCTCTTAAACTGCAGGAGAAACTGCACAATGTGCATATAATGGACCTGTGTATTTCTTTGATAACAAGCGTGACGTTTCCAATGTTACAGGAAAGCAAAAACAATCAGCTCTGTACAGGAGCTACAGAGAGCTCTCACATGGCCACACACACACACACACACACACACACACACTATGATTAGTCATAGACTAATCAGGAGTATCAAGTAGTGAGTATTAAAATCAGTATTATCAGTATTAAAACAATCATGCCAAGAACAAACTGTTTACTTCCTTTCTAATAATGATCACTTACATAATAATAATAATAATAATAATAATAATAATAATGCCATGGATATAGTATCTTTTCTCCCATATATCCCTCCTTTGGCGATTACAATATCATTAACATGATGATATACATATTTTAGCTGGAACCAAACAACAAGTGATGGGCAATAACTAGCATCAATATACTAGATGCTATACTATACTAAATTCCCTCACAACCCCCTTGCCTCTCTCAACTTAATCATGGGCGCTCACGCTTTTGCGCTGGTAGTGGTTCCATAACGATACACAAATATATAAAAATAGGTTACAAATGAAATGTAAGCCTGGCAGATCATGTCAAGTCAGCATTTGCCTGCGGTGTGCAGTTGTGTGTAGATTACATTACATAACATTACGATCATTTTGGCAGACGCTTTTATCCAAAGCGACTTACATTACATTACCACCCTTCGCAGAGGGGGGAGCAATTGAGGGTTCGGTGCCTTGCTCAGGGGCACCTCGGCAGGGACTCGAACCGGCGACCCTCCGGTTCCCAAGCGGAAGTAAAAATATAATATAAACCAACAATGTAGATCTGAAATATGAATCTGTTAACTGTGATTACTGAGTAAATGAATGACCTATTTAACTGCAAATGAGATCCAAATGAGATTAGCATAAACTTACACAATCAAGACTTCAACCTATAGGAATATTATAGTTCCTGTATTTACCAATACAGATGCAAACAATCTTAGTAACGAATGCATGTTAATATGTTGATACACAGTATACATATACAGTCTAAAGTATACATAACCTATTATGATATGAAACCAAATACTGATCCAGGAAGTGCAAAGTTCATATATGGCGATACAGAGGATAGATATAGATGTTTACCATTGTTGGAGACAGGCCCGGAGATGAAGCAGTCTCACAATCAACCTTGAAGCTTTACAACTGCGATTATGACGTATAACAAAAAACATGTATCATCCAGGGAACATCAACAATAAAGTATTAAACAGAACACACACAGAGCCCCATTTTCTGATTAGGCTAAATGTTGTGCTTTCCAGCTGTGAGTGTTACAGTGACAGTTACAGCCCCGTCTGACCACTGACTGTAAGTGTTTCATATTGTTTTCTTTGGGATTCTCTCCCCGACACTCCATCTCTCAATAAAAGGGCTTCTCCAAGACAATTTGGTTCTTCTCTGATGTCAGCAGGCCTTCACACAGGGAGTCATGGATCTTCTGCCATGAGTCCATCTCTGAATGCCAAAGTGCAGCTCTGGCTCTGAGGAACTGCGACACTTCACTCCCACAGTCTTTGGCCAGACTGATGCTGTCTTTACAGATGAAGAAGACGTCCATGCCGATGAAGAGAGCATTGAGGGCTATCAAACCTGCCCGTGCTGACTTGGTGAGAGCAAGTGGCCCTTTGGCTATGGCCTGTCCTACATCTGGGATTTCTGAGGCCACCCTCGGCACGTTACGGAAGGCTTTACCTTCCTGGACCGCCACTTTGGTGGCACCTGCGATCACCTCTTCAATTGTCAAGAGCCTAACAGCAGAGGCAGCATCAACAATGGAATCAAGGCCCTTTCCAATCGCTCCAGCTGTACTAACCACCTTACCTACTGCCAAAGCCACAGCGCTCTTACTCACTTCCACTTTGGGGACTGTCTGATGGGAGACCTCCTCCAGACAATTCTGAAGACCCTCCACATCGTTCATGAAGCTCTGGAGAACTTTGTTGGCTTTCTTTTGATGTTTGATATTGACTCCGATCTCTGTGACCGTGGTAACTAAGCTGTTGACTCCGCTGGTAATTCCCATGCCAACACCAGTCAGTGTCAGAGCCAGAGACACACCAGCTGTTACAGGAATCAAAGCCAAGCCAATAATGGAAAGCACACCTCCAACTGCCCCCACTGAGCTGCCAGCCACACTGGAGATCTTTGCCCCCTTCTTCATGTTGTCCAGCTGAACGGCGTTCTCCTCTACCTCCTTCATAAACTGCTGCATTGTGGGCTGTCGCTCACTGAACTCTTTGATGAAGCCGGTACAGGAGACTTCCTGGAACAAGAACACCAACCTAAAGTGCTCATCCATCCTGAAGAAGACCAAAAAGTATATAAATGAATAAAGATAGAAATAATGAAGAGGATTCTGCACAGATTAACTTAAAAACACATCATGCCATCATGCCATCATGAAGCTAACACATTATGTAAGTTTGTTGATTTATTTAGAGCTCTGTCAGCTGGTTGGTTGGATTGTATGATGTTTGTTTGTTTTTCAGGATTACTTAAATACTCAACTTTTTTGTCAAACCTGCACACTCATCTTCTGCACAGTGTATCCTCATATTACCTGATTTTAACAAGTTGGTTGATGTGACACAACATCGTTTGTATGTCCTCTTCTGACAAATCTTCATTGAGTTCAACCTCTGTTGATGGGATCTTCTGGGAAGAGCTGTGAGTGACAGAGCTACAAGAGAACCAGAAATTGTCATTATGACCTGCACATAAAAGTAGAGTGTGATTTTCATTAACTGTCACCGGTTACCTCATCTTCATCTCCATTTTCTCACAGATGATCTGGGTGATCCGTATGTATTTGTCCAGTTGATAATTCAGCACTTCCACGTTGTGAAGGCTGGGTTGGAAGTAAACCTTTGCATCCCTCTTAAACTGCAGGAGGAGCGGGCAGACCAGGCGAGCAGCTGTAATGACGTCCTGCAGATGTTGAATGCTGATCTCTTGGGGCAGCTTGACCACCTGGTTCATCTCTGTGACCACATGCAGCGAGGTGACGGCCAGCCTCTCCACAGCATCCAGGAAGTCATCCAACTCCTCAAGGCCTTCCAGAGTGCCTGTCACCACTGCAGCCAGCTTTTTCTCCAGCTCTGCACGCCTGCTGTCTGCAGAGGTAAATTTGCGCTTCATGTAGTCCCGGAAAGCCTCACCTTTGTTCTCTGACTTCTTTACATGGCTGAGGCTTAAGTCACTTTTATCAGCCCTGTCTTTGATGTCCATCATCATGTCTGACTCTGTCTCTCTGCAAAGTATCCATTTAGAGTGGCAGTTACAGAAGCTTCTCACAGTGTCGTTGTAGCTGAGGGTGTCTGAGGTGTATGAACACAAAGCCTCCTGTAGTTCCTCTCTGTAACACAAAACCATTTTTTTATTTTGTTGAATGCAGGTTTTTATTTTCAGGGTGCAATCTGTTCCTTTTGCTTCCATCATGTCTGCGTCGATATGTTGACTTGTATTGAAGTCATTGGAAGCTAAAATGCACCTAATTAGACTAAGCTAAGATTGGTGCCTATCGGGGCTCAGTTTTATTTGTTTGTGGTTTGCCACACCTGAACCATGCCTGTTTTCTTTTCTTAGCCTTTTAAAGACTCAGACCATCATCTGGGTGATCTGTGTGTTTTTGTCCAGTTGTTGTCTTTCAGTTAAGTTTAGTCACTTCATTTACTCTTCTTTTACTCTTATTTTTTCTGTCTGTGACTTAAAGATTCCAACTTTAAATTACACTCACCTGTTATTGTTCCGTCCCAGTTTGGATGCTGTTTCTTTGTCTTCCATCATACCCGCGTAGACATGTAGGCTGATATGATGTGTACTGTATGTTGAATTGAAGTTAAAACATACTTTATCAAACAAAGCTACGATCTGTTCTACTTGACACTGTTGTTTTAAGTGTTTGCCACATCTAAACCACATCTTACTTTGAAGCCTCTGTAATTCTTTGCCTTCACTTTCACCTTTATATTCTGAAGAGCTGGAGTGGCTCGGGAATCAACTTAAAAAAAAAAACGACATGAAATCAGAGTTTTCATGTCTTCTGAGTACTTTTCAACTGGTGTGTGAGTAATGCAGTCACATTACGTCGGTCCTGGATTTTTGTTTGTAGGCATTTCATCGTGGCAAACAAATATCAGCAGCTATTAACACATCACACACACACACATGGGCACAGGAAGTGAGTGCTGGCATACGCAGGCTCCAGGGGGTAAGGTGGGCTCTGAGCTGTTTCCATGGAAACGGGGCATTCAGAACATCTGTATTTGTTTCCAGCTGGTCTCAGTTGGCTCCTCACACAGTCCCATCAGCGCAGACGTGTGGCTCTGTGCTCAATGAGCACAGGTCTCAGATCAGACAGCAGTTAGAGAAGTGAGAGTGTAAACTGTTCCAGCACAGAGCTCACCTGTCTGTTGTTCTCTCACAGGAACCAGAAGATGTAATTAACATGTGAGAGAGCAAACGAGTGCTGTACATGGAGCCCCTCTCGAGCCTGCTACACACACTGGATGCTGCCGTGATATGTGAGTACAGAGACGTGATCATCATAAGCTTTTTGGCTCTCTATATGGAGTGTTATTCAGAAGGGAAGGAAGCAAAAGGGAATTAAGGAAGATAAATTATAAAGAAAGAATGAAGGACAAAATGTTGTCAGGCAGGATGGAACAAGGTAGGGGGGAAGAGAGAAAGAAGGCAGTTTGAAGGTGTAATAACTCATTGTGGCCACGAGGGGTCAGCAAAATCCTCAAAACAAAGGTTGATGACAAACAGCCTTAGAAGTTCTCATCCAGGTGACTCACAACATCGGGTGTGTGTGTGTGTGTGTGTGTGTGTGTGTGTATGTGTGTGTGTGCGTGTGTGTGTGTGTGTGTGTGTGTGTGTGTGTGTGTGTGTGTGTGTGTGTGTGTGTGTGTGTGTGTGTGTTTTGAGGGGAAAGCACAGCAAGGACAGCCGGGACAAAGCGCTCAGTCAGCTGCGCTCGGCTCAGCACAGACACTTAGGGATCAGGGTGGAAACACTGCTGACATGACAGTGTCCTCACACAAGCAAGACGGGTGCAAAACATCGACGGAGACACGGCAGAACACACACACACACACACACACACACACACACCAGAGAGAGAGAGAAGCACTGAGTCGGGAAAGGCAGAAGTACTGTAAATGTAAACGGATGGATGAATGAAATGTTTTGTGATTTAGATTAACTTTAACCCAGCCTTACCATCATGTTTCCTTTAATGTTGTTCCATTTTTTCAACAATCAAATACCCTGAGAAATCTTCTTCCAACTCAAAGAAAATATACAAATACAAAATCCTCGAAGTTGCCAGTTTCCAATCCTCCAAACATACGCCTTGTTATCTGCCATATGCGTTGTTAAAAATCATCAAACACACTCCAACTATCCACTGCGGAATCCAATTTGCCTTCCAAGAGAATCCCCCTAGAGACCGTTTAAGTTCAGCTGTGAGTCTTCTCAGAGTGGAGGCAATGAACAATGGAGACCAGAGGACCCACGGGTGCATCCTCACCCAGAGACTCTCGCTAATCTGGCTCAATTACTGAGAGCAGAGAGGAATGTTCAAAGGGTCGCCACTTTCACGCCATCCTTTTCCCCTTCTGCCTCCTTTTACCCCAGAGCACAATTTAGTCAGAGCGTTTGCCTATAAGCCAGTGCTCAGGGGTGCTTTAACAAGGCTCATGTCAGATTGGCATGAAGACTCCGTGTGGGGCCGGCGTGGGTGCAGGCCTGGTACCCAACTTGTGCACCCTGGCCTGTCAGGGATAATTGCTTAATGGATGTAGAGGATGTCCCACATCCTGGACGAGAGGGAAAATCAGAGAGGTCTTTAGTTCAAGCTGGAGCTCTCTCTTCAGGGGAAAGGGAGAGATCATTCAAAGCTATTTACACGAGGAAGACTGTTGAAGCGCGTTGAGGACCTGGTGAGGTGATAAATTATTGAAAAAGGCCCACACGCTTCATCACACAAGTACATATTTGTGTGATTGACGCAAAGACTGCAGGAACAATCTGCCTGTTCATCTCTTCTTATGTGTAGGTGGCAGCCGGTTTTCATCATCAAGTCCAAGCCGCAGCCATTTGTCCCGCCGAAGGGACCTTGAGCAAGACACCGAGCCCTCTTCGTGATCACATAACTACAGATAGTTCCAAATAAAATGGCCATAAATTCAAGATGGGAGGAAATAGAAATGTGAACTAATCTAAGTGTTGCAGACATCTGGCTATGCAAGGCATCTTGGTCGCAAAATGTCACAATTATAAAAGTAATTCATGCTTTTATTTCATCTTGTTTAGATTATTACAGTCAGTCTTCTCTGTCTCTCCTACAACTCACACACAATCCTGCCTCCTGCCCTTTATTGTACTTTTTCTCGCTGGCTTTTAATTACTACTTTTATCACTTTCTTTTATTGCTGTGTCTTAACCCGGGGTCTTCTGTCCCTTTTTAATTTTTACGATTTTGTGTTCCATGTTTGTCTCAATTACACAGCACACCGGCCAACGATTGGCTAAGTAACGTGATGGATGAGTGAGGGGAGCACAGGGTTCGAGTGACCCGATTTGTACATTTGGAGTTGCGATTAACGCTTTTCAGCAGCAGGGGGCGACAAACTCCACCATGGGCAGAGGCTGGGAGGGAGCTGTCCATTCAGCACCGCGAGCCAATACAGTGAGCGAACACTAATCACACAGGACTCGGTTATTTATTTATTTACTTTACATTTTTATACATGAGATGATTAAAGCTGTGCGTTCAGATTGAAAAATAACACGTAACGCCTCGTAAACAAGACTGTGCAGCCGCATGCTCGCTGTTGCCATTTCGCCATCATTGCCACTGAAGGAGAAGTAACATCTTAGTCTCCTCTAATCTGTGGAAGATGACACCATGTTTGCAATTCAAAGGCTCAGAGCTGTAGCCCGACTTGTCGAGAAGAAAGAAAGGGGGCGAGAGAAGGGAAGCTGCCAGTGGGACACAAACCTGCACAAGCGTTTGCTACATTAAATTACTTCCTCTGCAACAATTGGACGGGACAATAATGGCAGAAAACAAAATGCATAAATCTCACCCTGTGTGCACAAATGCAATAATGCAATTCAATAATCCTCCATCCAGAGAGAGAGAGAGAGAGAGAGAGAGAGAGAGAGAGAGAGAGAGAGAGAGAGAGAGAGGGGGCATCGCAACACCCCCTCCTTCCTCCCCCTCCACTCACAGAAAACGGAATTAAAAATCTTTAATATCTTTCCAGCAACGAGCCTCCATTGCTGCAGCACGGAGCACACACACACATACACACACACACACACACACACACATACACACACACACACACACACACACACACACGCACTTACTCACACGTACACACGCGGACACACGCACGCGCCGAGGGCCCTTCACCCGTCACCGAGACGAAGAAGAGGAAGAGGAAGAGGAAGAACTATAGGTTTACGGATGAGACCCCAGCTCCCTCCGCTGCCGGTGCTCCTCATCCAGGCTGCGAGCTGAGCGGATCGACCCTGACATCGTGACAACACATGCGGCGCTGCGTGGATCCGCGACTCGCTCTGCCGATTGTGTAATAGCTCTGCCCCCCCGCACCCCCTCCCTCTCCCCCCACCACCACACACACACACACACACACCACCCCCAACACCACCCAACACCCCCCCCCCCCCCTCCCTCCTCCTCCTCCTCCTCCTCCTCCTCCTCCTGCAAAGCGGCCAGACCTGCACCCAAGAGCGCGAAAGGAAGGCAAAGAAGAGGAAGGAGGAAGGTGGAGAAGAAGAAGAAAAGGAGGATTGCAACATTCAGTAAAGCAGCGTTTGGTTTGTCGGTCCTGTTTCATGGCGCAGGGGCTTTACGAGCGGGACCGTCCTGGGTGTGATACTGCCACGGTGAATTTGGATACCCGAGCCTCGGAAGAAGCGGCGGCAGCCTCCTCCTCTTCCTCCTCCTCCAACACCACCACCGCCGCCGCCGCCGCCGCCTCCTCCTCCTCCTCCTCCTCCTCCTCCGTCCGGGGAAGCGTCATCGGCCGCGGCTGAGCCCCCACCGACTCCTCGTCCTCCTCCTGCCGGCCCCGTGTCGAGTGATGGTCGGCTTGCCTTGCTGGATGCTCCCCGCTCTCTCCGGATCGTCGACGACGGAACCTCCTCTGACCGCAGACCCCCATTTTCGGCGGAAACCCTCCCAGAGCTATAGGGCTACATATGGAAACTGGGGACCAAAATTTTAGGAAAAAGGAAAATCTAAGCGGTTAATTTATTTTTATTATTATTTTTTTTCCTTTTTTTTGTTATCGGCTTTCGTTCCCGTCGTTTTCTTTTTGCGTGTGTGTTTTTAAAACCCCTGCTAATTAATTAATTAATTGATTCCTTGAGCCCTGATTTCTTGGTGCAGGGTTGATTTATTGTTTTAAAAAAAACAATCATAGCTTCTTCCACTGTAACATATAGTTTTTGGTGATAAAAGAAACACCCCAATATTGCTTTGATTCTCTCTACACAGGACTTGAATTGTCCCGTTTGTTTACTCTTTTATGTGCACTAATGATAGATTTCCCCGCTGTCTTCCCTTCTTGATTTGTCCCTTATTAACCAACAGAACCCAGTAGAAGTATAATAATATTCAGTCTTTAGGATAGCTTTGATTATAGCTATAATTCTGACTTCCTACTAGCACATGTAAATGCAATGTTATAGCCTCTGACTAAAGTAATTGTAACTCATTGTAACAGACATATTGAACTGTTGTACTGTAAGCCTGCCATTACTCTAACACCCCCCAACCATCCTTTTTGCTCCATTTGAGCTCACGTTCATTCAGCTCTGTGTGCTCAGTGCTGAGCTGCATCCTTTAGTCCACAAACAGGTTGTCTATAGTTTGTAGCAGGCCTGGAGAGGATAAACATCCCCTCATTTTGGTTGATCTCTGTTATTTTAAGGCTCAGCTCCGCCGCTATTGACTGTAGGACATAATTAATCCTTTATAACTCAATGTTTGTAGCTTTTTTTTGCTACTAAGTGTCTGTAGTTCAGGTTAAAGCTGCAGCTGAAGACGTCCAGGCTGAGTGCTGCTGAGGTGCTTTTACCCTCCGCATACCTGAATTTCCATTTCTTTGGACACAAACCTACAGACCTATCAGGGAGGAGCGTCGCACCTGCCTCGTCCTCCCCATCCTCCAAGAAGAAACCCCATTTTCTCTTGTGTTGGTCCTCACCCAAACGCAACCATAAGGTTCCTAGCGCATCCTCCGTCTCCTTCCCCCTCCTTTCGATCAAGTATAGCCCATTTTTTCAGTTTGGTTTGGTCCCGCAAATTTTCAAATATTTACTTCCTGTACATCAAGAGGAAAGGGGGTCCCCCTTTCATGGAATGCGGAAACATGGGTCTGTTCGACCGCGGAGTCCAGATGCTGCTGACCACGGTGGGAGCCTTCGCGGCCTTCAGCCTCATGACCATCGCGGTCGGCACAGACTACTGGCTGTACTCCCGTGGCGTCTGCAAGACCAAGTCCGTCAGTGAGAACGAGACCAGCAAGAAGAACGAGGAGGTGATGACCCACTCGGGCCTGTGGAGGACGTGCTGCTTGGAAGGTAAGAGGACCGTCTCTGTCTCTGCCCACGCTGCTTGGAGCTCCACACTCTCCCTCTGCTCCTAAAATGCTTTTGTCAATGGATTCATATCAGAACCAAATCTGCAGTCCAGACTTTCATGTTCAGCCGTTCAGAGAACCTTTGAACATTCCTTTTAAAAGCAGTGTTATAGTGCTTTTGCACATCAAACCAAACCTGTTCAATGCATTTTTATGGAACTTTCATAAAAATAAGACAATGTGGCACGAACCACTACAGGCTGCTAACACTCAACACTCTCTGAACTGTTAAGCTGCCTGTTTCATTCCTAACTCATCCACTCTCTGCGTTATAGCTGTAATAATTCTGTACACCGTGTGTGTGTGTGTGTGTGTGTGTGTGTGTGGCTACACAAGGTTTGCCTGCCACTGAATAATGTTTTATCGCTCTGAGGTTTTACTGTGTCAAAACTGTTTAGGTTTTCAGTTTCACGTCTCAAGTGAAGTCTGAAGTTAGTCCAGGGTCAAGTACATCAGGTCTGAGTCCTCTTTGATTAAGACGTTTCATATATCGTCATCCGGTTTTGATTTAAGGGATCCTTGCCAATAATGTTTTAAAAAAATCCTCCAGTATGTGATTTAGTCTGACAGGTATCAGGCTACAAACAAACCCAGTCTCATTCTGGTTGGAGAGCCAAAGGTGTGAAAGCTTCTCAACCAAACATGTAGACCATCCTGAGACGCTGAGACTCTCCTCTGCAGCTACACTAATGAAAGCCAGCAGCTCCTGAAGGCAGGGTGAAGCAGGCTTTGGTTGCACGTTTTTACAGACTTACAGCCTGGAGCTGTTGCATAAAATCCTCCCACACCTCACTGGAACCGTCTCTGTAGTCAGACACTTGAGTTTAAATAATAATAACATATTCACTCGCAGTATTTAGGGAGGAACCTCTATCATATATCTGCCTGATGTATTGGCAAAGCAATAAAGCGGTCTAACCCTAATTAAGGGATGCTGCAGCACAGAGGCAGGGCCATGGAGGTGTTCCCTTAAAAGGCCGCCGCTTTTTACAGGCCGTTTGTTTCCATATAAAGATTTAATGGTAGTTAGAGTTCTTCCACATCCGTCACTGAGTCTGATCTGATGATGCAGGAGGCGATGCGTGACCTTTCACCTGGCCTCGCGCTCCGTCTCCCTGAGATGTCAAACCTGCGCGGGCAGGTTCGGGATGACCTCCCACGCCCTCCCTGTCAAACGGAGGCGGCGTGTTTGCCGTCATGCCCCATGAGCGGACGCGGCGGGCGCTGAACTTGGAGTGCGGCAGTGTAACCTTGCGAGGGTGCGGAGCGTCACAAAGCTGTTCATCTCCAGAGCTGTGAGATCCTGAAAGGCCGAGCTGTGGGGATTTATGCTCCTGTGGGCTCCGATGTCGAGCAGCCAGACTCACACCAGTTTCAGGTTAAAGTTAGTCACAGCAGCTACAGATACACAACATCAAAGTACTTTTTTGGGAATAGCAGAAAACAAATCAGTAAATTATGACACAACAAATTAGGCTGCATGCACACACTGCAAATGAAGTGACGACACATTATTATTCTCTTATTGCGACATCTTTCAAAATTCCCCTTTCTGTCTAAAGAAATAGTTCAACCAAAGGAATGGAGCTCGTACGGTGACGCCGGGACTCGACATGTCTCTGCATCTTTCCTGGATAATTGACTCACGGTGATTCATCAGATATTCAAATTGTTGTCGATTAATATTCTGTTGATCAGCTAAATAATTAATCAGTCGTTTCAGCATTAATCTCAAAGACTCTGAATAAGTTATCCCCTTGCACAATCTCCAGAGTGAGGAGGTCAAAGGTTTGAATCCCTAGACAAACTTTCAAACTCATCTATGTTTAATGTGCCTTTGGGCAAGGCGTTACACCTCAGCTGCTCCCGGGGAGCAACTCTGCTGCCAAAACAGGAGACTGTAGTTAGGCTGGGTTGTTTCCAGGTGTGTGTGTGTGTGTGTGTGTGTGTGTGTGTGTGTGTGTCAGAGGAGCCGCAGCGTGTCCAGGTAACTCTGGCTGGATATTGTATCTATACAATAGATGTATAGATATGTTATGCTAGACGACATAGCACAGTGTTGCGTCTAAATATTTGCTAGGATTATGATATGAATGTGATTAAGGAGCAGCTGAAGTGTAATTGTGACAGCGACTGGCCTTTGTCCCAGCCGGGCCGTTATTTAATTGGCAAACAGAACAACACAGAGTGGAGAGGAGATCACAGCGTGGCCCTCTCGCCTCAGTGTGCATTCTTCTCTCTCCCTCTATGTGGCGTCTGCGTCGCCACAATAAACCTCCTTCCTTTGAGTCCAGGGATCAACATGGCAGGAAATAAACCCAGATTTGTCATTTGCGATTCATGAATGATCTCTGGCCCAGAAGAGGCGAGGGAGCGGAGGGAAGGAGAAAAAAAAAAGGGGGCCACTGCATTTACTTACCGGGGTCAAACTCATCTAAATTCCAATTCAAATGACTTCCTGCTCGGGAAATTGGGTCTTAAAAAGCGAGTACATTTAATTATAGGTAGTTTTCAGAATTTAAACCATAATCGGGGGATATTGAAAAATAGGAACGCACCGAGCCGGATGCAGCTGGGGAGAGGCAGAGATAAGCAGGCTGCTCGCTGTGTCACCATAGACCCTCACATTCAGGAGGAGAGAGATCAAATTTAACATTTCAGATGTTAATTAGGCTGCAGCGAGCAGCTTAGCTCAATTAATTCAAAGTGCAGAGATGACTAGTATTTATCTTTGCTTTAGCGTCTTCTTAAAAGAAGTCACACTGCAAATGGTCGAATACGTCCCCGCGTCCTTATCGTGGCGCACAAACAGAGGCTGTGGTTGTGTGTAACCGTGACATTGCTGGCCCACACATCCCGCTGACAGAGTGGACTAGGGTGGGCGAGGGTTTGTGTTTGTGTAACCGGCTCCCAGAGAGGAAAAGCTGTGCAGGAGGCTGAAGGGGAATACCCACACGATGCGCCTCAACACCCCAACCTCCTCTTTGCCCGCTCCTCCTCTGAGAAACCGGCAAAACAGCTTATGACAGGAATCCCGGGCGCTCTGCGAGTCCGTTGTGTTGTTGTTTGCTATTGGCGGCCAAATTCCAGCCAAGCGGCCGAGCTGCAACGATGCGTTAAAGGTCAAAAGGTTCACGTGAAGATGCATTACTCCGCCTGTGTCAAAGGCTCTCCAGGGAGGATCACGTGTCCAGAGAGCCCAGGGGTTCCAATAACGCCACATCATGCTTAGAGAAACACACCAGGCGATCATCACTGGCCAGCACTGATCACACAATCCAGACCACCAGCATAACACAAATCCCCCAATATCCAAGAAACAGGATATGAATGATGTCATACGTTTGACGGGTCTTTTGTGTGAAGTGGGAACACTACACGCAGTAAACACGTGTGTGGCTGATGGGCCTGCGGTCTTTCCGTCGTATCTTTGGCGTCTTATGCGACGCACCCCCCCACCCGACCCGGGTGGTGCGGCTAATCTGAGGCATTCGTCTTCATTGCAGCGCCGCCCTCAGGCTCCATGTTGGCCACAGGATGAGAGAGACTCATTCAGGGAGGAAGAGCAGCAGAGATATTGTGAACACGATGATGAAGGAGGACCACCACAGTCTTTGATGTTGTGTCTTTGGTTACTTGGCTACTGAAACGCGGTGTTCATTAATATTCCATATTCACAGTTTACAAAGAACCAGCAATAATGGATGGACAACATGTTTCTGCTTCTTCCTATCGTTGTTAGTTTAACAAAATACAATGGACGCATCAGCTTTCTCTTCCCTGTGACACACAGTGTGTAGTAAGTGTGTGTAGTAAGTGTGCGAGTGTCATTGTTGTGAAACCTGAGCTTGACGCTTATGGAAATCTGACAAACCCATCGATGCCAAACTGTCCTGAAAATTTTGTTTTGATTGGCGCCGGCTGCTTTGGCGAGATTGTTTTCAGTCAGCATGCACAGTGGTGCTACAGAAAGAAAGATTATGGTGGGGGATTTTTTTGCACATTAAAGAACAACAAAGACGTGGCCTTTAATTGAATTTAGCACACGTGTGAGATACAGTAGAGATGAGATGAACTGGATTTCAAAAAATTATCGAATTTATATGAACGGCTTTGTCGCTGTATGTATCAGTCTGACGTGTTGTGTACCTGCAGCCAGCACAGCTAATTTACTCCTCACTTTACTCGTTCACAATAGCCGCAGAGTTGAAGGACATCTAAAATGGCTACCATTAGTACGGCCTCCCACGGCTCCTGCCAATCACTTTAGATCACACTGCTGGGATTCTGCCTCATGGTTCTATGCATAAGCACGTGGGAGTAGGATTGTAGCAAACATTCATGAATTTGTAAACACACGTGGGAGTATGTAGTGTGCATACGTGCCGGTGATGCTTATACAGTACATGTTTGAACGGCTCTGTTTGTAAATGCATGTATGTATATGACACCGAGGCAGGAGGAGAGGAAGAGTCGTGATGAAGGGCCGATAGCCCAGCGGCCGGGAGAAGAGCCGGATTAGTCTGGTGGGCCAATCAGATAAGGATTACCCAGCTGGAGCGCGCCCACCCAGGCTAATGTCCCGGGCCTGCAGTAGCATTATGCTGTATTATGACGCCCATCCAGCTGCAGGGGGCGGATTAGCGTGAGGCGCTCTTTTGCTGCGACTCCAGTGCTTCAATCTACAAGTGGAGGCCGCTGGGGTTGCGGCCATTAAACAACAGCGCGAGATCAGACATGAGAGTCGGACTGGATTACTGATTTAACAAAAGTGTTAAGAGACATGTCTAAAAGGTGCAATACCTGCAAGAGACCTGCAGGGGCAGCAAAACAACAAAGAGGAAGAAGTGACAGGTGGACAACAACAACAGCTAACGACAGGAGAAGTAGATGTTGACGTTTAGAATATAAGAAGTCATTAATTAATAGGATGATCCGCTGAGGAAGCTCTTCTGGTAGAAATCATCGTCTTCACGGCGTTGGCAGCCATTTGTTGAGCTGGAGAGCGCGAGAAGCGTTTGGCTGTTTCAGCCTCCCTCCCTCCTGCCGGGCCATTTCTCCTCCTCAGCTGATCTCCAGCATGTGTAAAGTGAGCCGCCTGTATTACAGCGCTCTGTCACTCCGCCCCGGCAGCTGGCGATGGATGGGCTTCATTTTGCCCTTGCCTGCCTTTCATTGGTGCTCCGCTGAGACTGCAGACAGTTTGGTGGCGAGCACAACGGTTTTATTGGTCTCCACCTTGCCCTCTCTATTGCCCACTAAGGCCAAATTACAGGCCAGACGTTAGTGGATTAGGCTGGAGTCTGCAAGCGGCGCGGGGCTCAGCCTGCAGCCCGCTCGCCTCCTCATTTATTGTAATTCCTCGATTAGAGAGATGTACATCAACACACTGTGGCGTCAGGGTATCAGCGCAGAGTTCACTGTTAACATTCCGAGCGTGGCCTCAGGTTTGCGGCGATGCTTTATGGGTAAAATGCCTGGGCTGTTATTGTAGAGCACATAAGACAAGTACATACTGTCTTGTGTGTTTGTATTTATCTTGTTATTGTTTTATTGTGTTGTGTCTTATTGCTCCAGCTTGACGCGAGGCCTGCGACTAATTGTCCCTCGGATTCCGAACTCCATTGATCAACCAGCGTTGTCTTTGAACTACACGACAAAAAACAAACTAAATGCGTGCGATAATAAACTATATTTCAAAGTATAGCTGCGATATCCAAGTATTGGCGTTGTGTTGTCAGATTGCTTCTCTGAAGTAGGAACAGAGTGTAATCATGCGTGAAGGGATGTTGGGAGAACATATGTAAAACAATCAGAAGAACGATTTCCTCCGTAACGTGGCAGAGCAGCTCCGTCTGCGGCAGCTTGGTGCCGCAGCGTTCTGCTCCCCCGACTGCACGCGAGACGAGACAGACAGTGGAGCGCCGTGATTACATGGTAATTGGTTTACCGTATGATTAATGACTCCGATGGGCTTGATCGATGGGCGACGTGCTGTAAACTTTCGGTGGCACTCTCCCATAAACGCTGTCACCCGCTCTGTGAAGACGAACCCGCCGGGCCAGAGAGGAAGAGCCTCTGCTATAAATTAGAGGAAAAGAAGAAAAAAAAAAGCGATGGAATATGCATCAAAGAGGGGAAGCATCTCGGTTACTACATAATAATTATCCCCTCCGACCTCTGACACCTCCTCATCATCACAGCCAGCAGTGCTTTATTTATGCGTGTGTGTCTGTTTGTGTGTGTGTGTGTGTGGCACTGGTTATTTTTAGCGGCAGTTGGTACTGTTGGGTGGGATCTATCTTTATCCTTCATGACCAGGGAACAAATCAATACAGCACTCATACCCTGGGCTAGTCTTTGTGTAAGTACACCGGGGCCAGCGCTGGACCAAGCGGGCCAGGCGCTCAGCCTCAACACGGCCACACAGACGCCTGCTGCCACCAGTCGCCTCAGAGCAAAGACAAGTTAGCAGTGCCAAACACTGGAAACAGAAGGAGGCGCCGTTCAGGTTAGAGTTGAGCCGTGTCAACATTTTGAAATAACTCTTCTAAAAAGGATAAAGAAATGGCTAGCAAGGGTCTAGATTGATCATCAACATGAAGAAGAAGCATGTTGTTGTTGTTGTTGTTGTTGTTGATTTCTGATTGCTGTTTCGTGATGTAATGTTGGATTTCTGCAGGTTTTTAACATTTTAAGAAGTCAAGCGTCAAGCCCTCAAGTTTATTTACCTCAAATTGGAGCAGATCAGACCGTGAGAGTCAATCAAACATCTCCAGGTGTCCCGGCGGTCAGAGGTCAAGAGCAGAAGCGTGCAGCGGCTATCAGATCCCGCTACGTCTGGCGCCGTCGTGTTCGCCTGCTCAAAGCTGCTGTTTATCAAACAAACGTTGCCCCGCGCAAATGTAAAGTTTCCATGTTAAAGTGGTTTGAATAACCACTCGATTTGCAGTGAGATTGCACTCTGATTACATAGAATTGATCCTCTTACAATGAAAGTGTAATTACCAGCAAGCCAATCTCTGCCTCCATCGCAGCAGAGCGCCTCTCTCGTTCCACTTCACTAGCCGTATCCTTAAGCTGTGGAAACATCCCAAAGAGACCCTGTAGTAAATGATAATTAACTGCAGATACAATCCATTCATTTTAAGGAGGTGCGATTCACTCCTTTTCTCTCTCTCTCTCTCTCTCTCTCTCTCTCTCTCTCTCTCTCTCTCTCTCTCTCTGCAATAGCAAGGAGCAAGTACAGCAATCTGCTTTTTGATTAATTGGTGGTGTCCGTGGCGCAGTTCATTTGCAATCTATTACGCCGTATTTGCTTTGTGTCAGAACGCAGCCCAAACACACTGCATCATCGCAGAGTTGGGGTGTAGGTGGAGGGGTGGGGAGGGGGATGCAGGGGGGGTACAGTGTGAGGAGGTTTGGGCTCTTTGTACCCGGCTGTGCCTGATTAAACGACGGCCCGGCCTCGGATGCAGGAACTCCGGCTGAGCTTGTAGTCCAGGGACAGGTTGCACACACGCTTTGTGCCAACCTGGATCCAATATTGAATCTGATCATTGAACCTGAATCTATTATTGAATCAGTTTAGGTATTTATGTTGGACAGCAATGATAATAACAATGCCTCTTACCTTACACAGACCAGCCAGTGTTCCTAATCCAACACTGCATATTTCCCATCTCTCCCTGCTCTCCCCTCACCTGATCAGCCCCATCAGGTGTGTTAAGCTGATCAAGGCGTGGGAGACAACAACTCCCGATCAATGAGAGAGGAGAACCTAGGATTTCTCAAATACAGGAAAACGTTTGTGACAAAAATAGATTGAAGTCATTGGAGACGAAGGCATCAGAATGTACATCAGCAAAGACGACATCATCATCATGCAGATACTGAGGCTGCATTTGAACTTTACACTCACGTATCGACATCAAGAAGCAGTCAGATTCTATTTCATATTGTGATACTGTTTAGCTGAATGCCTTTTGTGGATGTTTTGTTTATTACAACAAAGATATGGAGCTGGGAAAAAAGATTATTAGTCTTGTAACTTAACAGATCAACAGTGGAAGTACTTGGAAGCAAACTTTGTCCCAGCAGGCCCTGGGCAGAGCTGAGGAGAGGGGGGGACAGAGATGTTCCCACCTCTGCAGAGCCTTCTTAGCACTTAGCGGGAGAGGTGCTGACAGCTCCAGACCGGATCCAGGCCCGAGCGTCGCCGGTCAGGACGGAGGCTGGCGGGTGGGGAGGCTGAAGGTTCCTGTAGGCGGGCTGAGGGTCACGGCTCAGGGCGGCGTGGAGGACACTGAGTATGACAGATGGAGCAGGGGAGCACAGGGGCAAACGTGGAGGGCAAGGGGGAGGGAAACAGATCGCATGATGTGCTCATACGCGAAAGTAACACAGCCAATCTGAGAGGATGAAGGTGATCCAGAGCAGATGGTGTGTGTGTCTGTTAAGAAACGCATAGACAAGCAACAGTGTGTGTCGGATATCAGATGTTTCAAAGAAAGCAAATAGTGTCTGATGGGGAGACAGAAAAGAGAGACTAAAGTACACACCTGTACTGCGTTTGGCCTTTACTCAACCATTTCCATTTTGAGACTTTTCCTCTTCAAGTGAAACGTCGTACAATTTAACTCTGCTCCATTTATCTGACAGCCGCACTTACAAGTTACCGTGCACATCCTGGATTTAAATACACACACAACCTCACTGTTACGCCTCAGTGTGCATGAAAGTCCCCACAAATCACCTGTAGGATGAAAAATCATGGGTTTCACATTAAATGTTTGATTCTAAAAATGTAAAAAAAAATCAAATACCTCCATGTTTGTAGATTTTTGATTCTTTATTCCTCCTTTTGATTACTTCAGATATACAAATTATTTAGTTTTTACACTTTACACTGTTTTCGTTTTTGATGCATGAATATAGCAGCTATTGTTCGCAAAGCAAATCTGACCGCCTCGTCCTTCTTGTGTTCCAAACATGGTGTTAGTATTGCAGTACTCTTCTCCAAAGTAAGTGACTTCCCTTCTTTGGACCGTAACGGAATGACTGTTTTGCTCCTGACCTGTGACATCCATCTTTCTCTTAGTTATCGATGCCGCAGTAGAATTATCCCATCAGATGTCAATAAGGAAAAGACATTTTTATGATCGCCGCGTTTACGTTTTCAACCGCGGTGGCCACGGTGATCGGAGGGGTGGGAGGGCGGAATCGTCTCGTCTGCCCGCGAGGCCATCAGAACTGCCTGTCAGTGTGACGCTGATCAGATGGCCATGTTTACTGCACTCCAGAGTGACTATTTACTGCAGTCGACAGGGCTGGCAGACCCCACTGTCACAGCAAATGGTGCTGTTGGGAAAACAAACAGTTGTAATGAGACTGTATCTGTCAAAAGAGACAGCTGAACACCGCTTCAATCCAAAACAAGGATAATAAGGAGAAAAGGACGAAAAGTTAATGTGTCAGATTCCTGAGATTATTGGGAGGAATAATGCTGTCGAGGTCAATCTGAGAGCAGGGCAGGGGAGATCACACACACACACGCCGGAACACATTTTTGGTTTGGAGATAATGTCTGATGATAATTGTGCTCCTTCGCAATTACAAACACTTGTTGCAACTCGGGTGTGTGCAGCATTTATCACTGTTTGAATATCACGTGGATATCTAGACATCTGGCCCCACAAGAACCTTAGAGGTGTGGATGCTTTACACACATTGTCCCACACGCCCCGCCTCCTCTTCCTGGCTCCGCCCTCGTTCATAAAGTTATTTGAGTTGTGCTATCCGTCGCTGGAATCTTATGAAAGTTATTAGTAAGGGAGTGAGCGAATGGAGATCAACCACAGAGATCCAATCAAGCTGTGGACATGTCCCCATGAGAAGGACACACGCTGATGCACGGTGTAAAATGCTCACAACCCGACTCATTACTGCCCCCTCTGGTAGTGAAGAGTTAAATCCCTCCAAACGCCTCTTCTTCTGCGTTGTGCGTTCAAAAGAGTGTATGCTCATTTCACTGAACAGTAAATGTGACAAAACCCTTAATTGAGTTGGATGCTGTTGTTGTTTGTTCTATCGCACAGACCTCTCACAGAGCGTTTGATGGAGTGAGTCGTGGGATTAACCTGAAGGAGGATGATTTAATAGGCTTCAAGCTACAGGAAATGAT